>NC_000067.6:112874603-113174603 GCF_000001635.26 Mus musculus
TGATCTCATAGATGTTGGGCAGCAGCTTCTTGCTCATTAAGCAGTCTGAGCTTGGTACCTCAAAGTCAAACTGGAATCTCCAGCTTGCCAAAGTTAATAGGCACCAGCCAAATCTTGGAGTGCTAGTCAGGCCACTAACTTCCTGCTGCACTGCTGCAAGGTAGAAGTTGTTCTCTACCTTGACAACTGAGATACCCTCTGGAAGTTTAGAGGAGTTGTGGCACTTTTCCCGATGTGCCTCACTGCCTCCCTCTAGGGGCAGACCCTCCAGCTCATCACTGATGCCTGGGAACACTACTGCAGTTAGAACTCTTCTTATTCCAGATCAGAAAAGCAGATATCTATGTAGTTAGGGATGATCTGCAACCTCTGGGGATCCAGCTCCTGCTTGCTGCCATTGACATAACAGCTGTACTTTCTGTGGTTGAGCAGCTCCGGGAAGAGCCAGTGCAGCAGGAACACAGTGAACTCACCCGAAGAAGAGGGCTCATCTAGGAACTCGGAGAGGTCCTGGTGTCCACCACATGCTTCAAGGCAATGGTGCTACTGGAGTCCAGAGAGAGCTTCTTCTTGGTTCTTGTCCAAAAAGTGACCTGCATCCACTTAGTTGGTTTCAAAGAAGTTTTTGGCTTGGCCATCTGTCTGTCAGTCTTCCATTTCCTTCTGGGCCGAGAAGCACCTGAAGAACTCATTCATCTGTTTCAAACACTCAGCCTGCCACACAGCTTTGTCCTTCACAGAGAGATAGTAGACCTGTGCATAGGGATAATAGACCTGCACATAGTTGCAGATTAGCTGGAGGGGCAATGACACTAGCTTCCACTTGTTGGAAAAGCCACAGGCATGGCAGACACAGTAGAAATACATGTTGCTAAAATGATCTGGGAATAGCTTCAACAAGTAGTCAAGAGGCTAGGTCATCCCAGGACAGGGTCTGCTCCATGATCTACTTGCTCCAGTTCTGCAGTAGTGAGCTAATTCTCAGAGAGAAGCTAGGCCTTGGCCACTGGCACAGAAATGCTCGGGGCTCACTGGCTTCTTAATACTGAGATAGCTGTCCACCTGGCTGTGAAGCTGGAACATGTTAGATGTGAGTGTGTTGAGCATCTGAAACATCTTCAGGATCAGGAAGTAGAATTTTGGGCTTGCCAAAAAATGGGAACTCTGGCATCACATTCCTGTTTCTGAGACTTTTTCAGCATACTAAGAGGAGATAAGCGTGTTACTGGAGCCCTCTTTTGCAAAGAGCTAGTAGGGGCTGAGCAGGTCTTCAAAGGAAGGCTTCTTCTTCTCCATGATCTTGTAGGAGATGACCTACAGAGACTTTGTGTTGGAAGGAGTGGTGGCCTCAGTGGATGGATCCTCTTCTGCAGGCCACAAACAGCTCTCAATCCCAAGCCTGCCCTTCATGAATATCCAAGGTACAGACCAGGAGAGAATGCATTCCCCTGCCTTTGAGAGTCAGAATTAGATATTACTTTTATGTTCTTACATATTCACAAACACCCCAGATCTTGTAAGACTGAGATGGTACGAAAAATTTTATATACTTGTGCCAAAAATATCTGTTTTGGACGTGATTTGTACTCCATCGTTAACAACAATTAGTATTTTTTAGAGACTTTACATTAAATGCATTGAAATGATTTGATGTCAATATTTATTAGGACAGCTAGACTTAGACAAAAAACAGATACTAATAAATATGAATACGCATCATAGAAATTGTTTTAATAATTCAGAATGTGTCTGTCATAATCTGTTTTGTACTTTTTAAAATAAAGTGCCACAGAAAAAGCAATACACAGAGAATATAACTGTGTTGTCTCAGGGTTCTAAAGATTGAGAATTCAAGGATCGGGCATTTGGGATATTCTTCTAAATGTCCTTTTAAAAGAATAAGTCAGAGTTCAAAACAGAGACTATGAGAGTAGAGAAGCAAAATAGATGGAGAACCCACACCCTACCCATGAACTTCTCCCAAATGCCATTTCATTTGTCTATGAGTGTGGACGGAATTTTGTACTAAATATGGAATTTATGAAACAAATTTAGTGAGAACTAATCCAGTAAATTCACACCTTATTACCTGATCACTAGACAATAGCTCTCAAGATTTCTTTCATATCTCCCACAGATGCTCAGTAAGAAAGATGATGATCCAATCTCCATGTTTATATTACTAATCAGAGAGGCAGAGGCAGGGGCAGGAGCACAACTCAGACTTATGTATGTACTTGAGATTTCAAGTCAATGTTTAGGGGTACACAAGTATGTGGGAGTTTCCTTGTAGGGGCCAAAGGACAAATTTGGGTGTCATTCTTTAAGTGCCTTCTACCTTTGAGACAGGCTTTCTCATTGGCCTGGAGTTTCACTAAGCAAGATACACAAGCATACCAGTGAGCTGCCAGGGAACTTCTGCTTCCATTTTCCCTCCTCCCATTGCTGGAGTTTAGTGTGAACCCATATGGCCAAATATATTAGAGGGCTCTAGAGGTGATCTAAATCAGATCTTCCCACTTGATAGGAAAACAATTTTCTAATTAAGCTACCTCTCCTGCTCTTAACTTAAGTGTTTTAATAAGATTTTTAAGACAAGATTATTTTCATAGTTTCTTAAAACTATTAAAGAAAATTTGTTCCTCAAGCCCTCACCAAAATGTTGGATCTCTATTCTTAGGAGAAAATTATACCTACAGTTCATCCTTTATAAAAACAAGTGCTATGTTTGTAATATTCTTTTATCTGTTGTGGATTTATATAAAAACATCAAGATATTTTATGGCCCATACTTAGTTATGTATTTATATGATCAAAGACTTTTAGGAATCAACTTCATTATGCATTTAAGCAACTCAGGAATGTAAGGAGTCCAGCGTATTTACCATTCATTCTTGTTGTAAGCCTTTAACTACAATGCCAATGTAAACAAAGAAATCATTTTTATTTTTTAATTGTCAAAAACCTTCTTTAATAGTCTTTATTTAACAGCAAGAGGAAATTTTATTCTTTTTTATGTATGCACTGTAGCCATCTTCAGACCCACGAGATGAGAATATTGGAACTCATTACAGATAGCTGTGAGCCACCATGCGGTTCCTGGGAATTGACCCTAGGATCTCTGGAAGAGCAGTCAGTGCTCTTAACTGCTGAGCCATGTCTCCAGCGCAGTATATATATTTCTGATATATATTATTTATATTTATTTATTTTAAGCTCCAGATTTTATTCCCATCTTGGGCAACCCTCCAAATGTTCCGTATCCCATACCTCCTCCCTGTCTTCCTGTCTCCACAAGGTTGTCCCCACATTCCTCCCCCATACCACCAGACCTCTAAACTCCCTGAGGCCTCCAGTCTGTTCAGAGTTAGGTGCATCTTCTTTTACTACACCAAGGCCTGCCAGTCCTCTGCTGTATATGTGTCAGGGCATTATATCAGCTGGCATTATATCATATTATATATTATCCAGCTTGATTGGTGTTCCAGCGTCTGAGAGATCTCCGGGGTCCAGGTAAATTGAGACTGCTGGTACCCTTACAGGATTGCCCTTCTCCTCAGTGTCTTTCAGCCTTCTCTAGTATAATAACAGTCATGCTGATTCTGTCCATTGGTTAGGTGCAAAAAAAGAGGTCTGACATTTCAGCTGCTTGTTGTGTCTTCCAGAGGGTAGTCATGATACATCCCTTTTTTGTGAGCGCCCCATATCCTCAGTAATAGTGTCCGGCCTTGGGACCTCCCCTTGAGCTGGATCCTACTTTGGGCCTGTCACTGGACCTTCTTTTCCTCAGGCTCCTCTCCATGTCCATCCCTGCAGTTCTTTCAGATAAGAAGAATTATAGGTCATAGTTTTGACTGTGGGATGGCAACCCCATTCCTCACTTGATGCCCTCCCTGTCTTTCTATTTGTGCTGGGCTCTACAAGTTCCTTCTCCCCAACATAGGGCATTTTATCTAAGGTCCCTCTATTTGAGTCTGTGAGTCTCTCACCTCCCAGGTCTCTGGGACATTCTGAAGTTTCCCCCTAACCTCCTACCTCCTAAGGTTGCATGTTTCCATTCTTTCTGCTGACACTCAGGGATTTCAGTCATTTTGCCCCACCCAATACCTGATAATGACACCCTCTTTGCCTCAGCCCAATCCCCTTTTCTTCTCAGGTCCCTCCCTTCCCCCTTGTGGTTGCTTTATTCTCCCTCTCAAGTGGGACCGAGGCAACCTAAGTTGGGTCCTTCAGCTTGTTGAACTTTTTGAGTTCTATGGACTGTATATTGGGTATTCACCCCCCCTTTTGGCTAATATTCATTTATTGGTGAGTACATATCATACATGTCCTTTTGGGTCTGAGTTGACTCCCTCAGGATGATATTTTCTAGTTCCAACCATTTGCCTACAAAACTCAGAATGTTATCATTTTTAATATTTGAGTAGTATTCAATTGTGTAAATGAGCCACTTTTCTGTATTCATTCTTCTGTCATGGGATCTCTGAGTTTTTTCCAGCTTCTGACTATCACAGACAAAGCTGCAATGTACATAGTGGAACATATGGCCCTGTGGCATGGTGAAGTATCTTTTGGGTATATTCCCAAGAGTGGTATTGCTGGGTCTTTAGGTAAATCTATTTCCAATATTCTGAGCAACTTCCAGATTGATTTCCAGACTGGCTGTACCATTTTGCAATCCCATCAGCAATGGGGGAGTGTTTCTCTTTCTCTATATCCTAGCCAACATGTGCTATGGCTTGAGGTTTTTGCTCTTAGCCATTCTGATTCATGTGAGGGTCTTTTTTGATTTCCATTTCTCTGATCACTAAGGACTTTGAACATTTCTTTTGGTGTTTCTCAGGCATTCAAAATTCCTTGGCTGTGAATTCTTGGTTTACTTCTATACCCCATTATTTGATTGGGTTGTTCGGTGATTTTGATTGGTTATTTTTTGGTGATTTTAAGCTTCTTGAGCTCTTTGTATATTTTGGATATTAGACCTCTATCAGATGTGGGGTTTGTGAAGACTTTTTCTCAATCTGCTGGGTGCTGATTTGCCTTATTGGCTATGTCCTTTGCCTTACAGAAGCTTTCAGTTTCATGAGGTACCATTATCAACTCTCGATCTTACAGCATAAAGTTCTGTTCTGGAGTTCTGTTTAGAAAATTTCCCCCTGTGTCAATGATTTCAAGGGTCTTTCAAATGGCTGGCCCTGAACTCAGAAAACAGCCTGCCTCTGCCTCCCAAGTTTCTCTTCTCTTATATTCAGTGTATCAGGTTTTATGTTGAAGTTCTTGATGCACTTGGACCTGAGCTTTGTGCAAGTGACAAATATGGAACTATTTTCATTTTTCTACATATAAAAAGCCACTTAGATGAGCACCATTTGCTGAAGATGCTTTCTTTTTTCCATTATATATGTTTGGCTTCTTTGTCAAAGGTCTTTGCTGGTAAGTCTGTGGTTTTATATCTAGGTCTTCAATTCTAGTCCATTGATCAAGGTGTCTGTCTCTGTACTAATACCATGCATTTTTTATCACTATTGCTTTCTAGTAAAACTTGAGTTTAGGAATGGTGATTCCCCCAGCCATTCTTTTATTGTTAAGTACTGATTTCTGTTTTCACTATTCTGTTGGGTTGTTGTTGTTGTTGTCATTGTCCTTTCCAGATGAATTTGAAAATTGCTCTTTCCATGTCTTTGAAGAATTTTATAGGGATTTTCATGTAGTGCATTGAATCTGTAGATTGCCTTTTGTAGTATGGCCATTTTTACTATGTTAATTCTGCCAATCCAGGAGCATGGGAGATCTCTCCATTTTCTGAGACCTTCGATTTTCTTTCTTGAGGGACTTGAAGTAATTGTCATGCAGGTCTTTCACTTGTTTGGTTCCAGTTACCCCAAGATACTTTGTATTATTTATGGCTATTGTGAAGGAAGTTCTTCCCTTAATTTCTTTCTCAACCTGTTTATCCTTTGTATAAAGGAAGGCTACTGATTTATTTGTGTTAATTTTATATCCAGCCACTTTACTGACATTGTTTATCAGCTGGGCAAGTTCTCTGGTAGAGTTTTTTGTGTCCCTTATGCATACTATCATATCATCTGAAAATAGTGATACCTTTATTTCTTCTTTGTCATATTTTATTTCCTTGATCTTATTTTGTTGTCATATTGTTCTAGCTAATACTTCAAGTAGTATATTGAATAGATATGGGGAGATTGGGCATCCTTGTCTTGTCCCCACTTTCAGTGGGATTGTTTAAAGAATGTCTCCGTTTAATTTGATATTGGCTGTTGGTTTGCAGTAAATTGCTTTTACTATATTTAAGTATGGGCCTTGAATTTCTGATCTCACCAATACTTTTAACACAAAGGGGTGTATTTTGTCAAATGCTTTTTCTGCATCTAAGGAGACGATCATGTGTCTTCTTTTTTACTTTGAGTTTGTTTGTATAGTGGATTACATTAATGAGTTTTCATACACTGAACCAACCTTGCATCCCTAGGATGAAGCCTACCTGATCATGGTGAATGAGGGTTTTAATGTGTTCTTGGATTCCATTTGCACGAATTTTATTGAGTATTTTGCATAAATATTCATACACAAGTTTGGTCTGAAGTTCTCTTATTTTGGTTGGGTCCTTGTGTGTTTTAGGTATCAGAGTAACTGGGACTTCATATAATGAATTAGGTAGTGTTCCTTCTGTTTCTATTTTATGGAATAAGAATATTGGTATCAGGTCTTCTTTGAAGGTCTGGTAGAATTCTGCACTAAATCCATCTGGCCCTGGGCTTATTTTGATTAGGAGATGTTTAATGACTCCTATTTCCTTATGAGATATGGGCCTGTCTAGATAATTTAACTGTTCTTGATTTAGCTTTGATATATTATATCTGTCTAGAAAACCATCCAGTTCATCTAGATTTTCCAGTTTTTTGCATGTAGGCTTTTGTAGTAGGATCTGATGATTTTTTGAATTACCACTGTTTCTGTTGTTATGTCTCCCTTTTCTTTTCTGATTTTGTTAATTTGAATACTACCTGGGGGCCCTTTAGTTACTTTGGTTAGGGGCATCTATCTTATTTATTGTCTCAACAACCACCTTTTAGATTTGTTGATTCTTTGTACTGTTCTCTTTGTTTTTATTTGGGGGATTTCAGGCATAAGTTTGACTATAACCTGCCTTCTATTCCTCTTAGGTGTGTTTTCTTTTTTTTGTTCTAGATCTCTCAGGTGTGCTGTTAAGTTGATAGTGTAAGATCTCTCCAGTTTCTTTACCAAAGTACTTAGTACTTTGAATTTTCTTCTTAGCAACACTTTTCATTTTGTCCCCTAATTTTGGGTATGATGTGTCAACATTCTCATTAAATTCCAAGAAGTCTTAAATTTCTTTTTTAATTTCTTCCCTGACCCAGTTAGCATTGAGTAGAGAGTTGTTTAGTATTCACATGTTTGTGAGCTTTCTGTAGTTTTTACTGTTATTGAAGACCAACATTAGGCCATAGTAATCTAATAGGATGCATGGAATTATTACAATCTTCTTCTATTGGTTGAAGGTTGTTTTGTGACCAATTATATGGTCGATTTTGGAGAAGGAACACTGTGGTGCTGAGAAGAAGGTATATTCTTTGATTTTAGGGTGAAATGTTTTGTAGATATCTGTTAAATGCATTTGGTTAATAACCTCTCTTAGTTTCACTGTGTCTCTGTTTAGTTTCTGTTTCAATGACCTGTCCATTTGTGAAAGTGTGATATTGAAGTCTCCCACCATTATTGTGTGGGGATCAATGTGTATTTTGAGCTTTAATAAAGTTGTTTTTATGAATGTGTTTTCCCCTTACATTTTGGCCATAGACGTTCAGAATTGAGACGTTCTCTTGGTGGATTTTCCCTTTCATGAATATGTAGTATCTTTTCTCATCATGGTTGATAATTGTTGGTTTAAAGTCTATTTTATTAGACATTAGGATGACAACTCCACCTTTTTGCCTTGGACCATTTGCTTGTAAGACCTCTTTCCATCCTTTTACTCTGAGATAATGTCTGTCTTTGTTATTGACCACTGTTTCTTGTATGCAGCAAAATGCTGGATCTTGTTTGCTCTCCAGTCTATAAGCTTATGTCTTTTTATGGGTGAGTTTAGTCCATTAAGATTGACAGATATTAAGATATTAAGACAGATGACAAGTGTTTTGCCTCAGCATCAGCAGGAGCCATCTTGGATCCAGGAAAGTAGTCTGAAAGTCCTGAAAGTAGTCTGTACAGGTGAGAGTGTGGATTACAAAAGCTAACAGCTTCTGTGACAGGCCAAAGCAACACAGCTTCTGGGAAAGGTCCTGTTTTGGGCCTTCATTTTTGGCCAGAAGAGAGGTCTGAAAGCCAGATATCTGTGCACCTTCCCTGTAAGAGCAGAGCTTGCATACATAGAGTGTTCTGACCACTGAAACTCAGAGGAGAAAACTAGTCTCCCAGGTCTGCTGATAGAGGGTAACAGAATCACCAGAGGAACAATCTCTAAACAGAGACAACTATAACAACTAACTCCAGGGATTACCAGATGGCAAAGGGTAAACGTAAGAATCTTACTAACAGAAACCAAGACCAGTCACCATCATCAGAACCCAGCACTCCCACTTCGCACAGTCCAGGGCACCACAACACACACGAAAAGCTGGGCCGGGATTTAAAAGCAAATCTCATGATGATGCTAGAGGACATCAAGAAGGACTTTAATAACTCACTTAAAGAAATACAGGAGAACACTGCTAAACAGGTAGAAGATCCTAAGAGGAAGCACAAATATCCCCTAATGAATTGCAGGAAAACACAACCAAACAGGTGATGGAATTAGATAAAACCATCCAAGACCTAAAAAGGGAAGTGAACACAATAAAGAAAACCCAAAGTAAGGCAATGGTGGAGATAGAAACCCTAGGAAAGAAATCTGGAACCATAGATGTGAGCATCAGCAACAGAATACAAGAGATGGAAGAGAGAATCTCGGGTACAGAAGATTCCATAGAGAACATTGGCACAACAATCAAAGAAAATGGAAAATGCAAAAAGATCCTAACTCAAAACATCGAGGAAATCCAGGACACAATGAGAAGATCAAACCTACAGATAATAGGAGTAGATGAGAATGAAGATTTTGAGCTCAAAGGACTGGCAAATACCTTTAACAACAAAATTATTGAAGAAAACTTCCCAAACCTAAAGAATGAGATGCCCATGAACATACAAGAAGCCTACAGAACTCCAAATAGACTGGACCAGAAAAGAAATTCCTCCTGACACATAATAATCAGAACAACAAATGCACTAAATAAAGATAGAATATTAAAAGCAGTAAGGGAGAAAGGTCAAGTAACATATAAAAGGAAGCCTATCAGAATTACAGCAGATTTTTCACCAGTGACTATGAAAGCCTGAAGAGACTGGACAGAAGTTATACAGACACTAAGAGAACACAAATGCCAACCCAGGCTATATACCCAGCCAAACTCTCAATTACCATAGATGGAGAAACCAAAGAATTCCACGACAAAAACCAAATTCACACATTATCTTTCTATGAACCCAGCCCTTCAAAGGATAACAGACAAAAAAAAAAAAAAAAAAAAATACAAGGATGGAAACCACGTCCTAGAAAAAGCTAGAAGGTAATCCCTCAACAAACCTAAAAGAAGACAGCCACAAGAACAGAATGCTAACTTTAACAACAAAAATAATAGGAAGCAACAATTACTTTTCCTTAATATCTCTTAATATCAATGGACACAACTCCCCAATAAAAAGACATAGACTAACAGACTGGCTACACAAACAGGACCCAACATTTTGCTGCTTACAGGAAACTTATCTCAGAGAAAAAGACACTACCTTAGAATGAAAGACTGGAAAACAATTTTCCAAGCAAATGGTCTGAAGAAACAAGCTGGAGTAGCCATTCTACTATCTAAGAAAATTGACTTCCAACCCAAAGTCATCAAAAAAGACAAGGAGGGGCACTTCATACTCATCAAAGTTAAAATCCTCCAAGAGGATCTATCAATTCTGAATATCTATGCTCCAAATACAAGGGCAGTCACATTCATTAAAGAAACTTTAGTAAGGCTCAAAGCACATATTGTACCTCACACAATAATTGTGGGAGACTTCAACACACCACTTTCACCAATGGACAGATCATGGAAACAGAAACTAAACAGGGACACAGTAAAACTAACAGAAGTTATGAAACAAAAGGATCTAACAGATATCTACAGAACATTTTATCCTAAAACAAAAGGATATACCTTCTTCTCAGCACCTCATGGTACCTTCTCCAAAATTGACCACATAATTGATCACAAAACAAGCCTCAGCTAATACAAAAATATTGAAATTGTCCCATGCATCCTATCAGATCACCATGGACTAAGGCTGATCTTCAATAACAAAATAAATAATATAAAGCCAACATTCACATGGAAACTGAACCACACTTTTCTCAATGATTCCTTGGTCAAGGAAGTAATAAAGAAAGAAATTAAGGACTTTTTGGAGTTTAATGAAAATGAAGCTACAACATACCCAAACCTATGGGACACAATGAAAGCATTTCTAAGAGGAAAACTCATAGCTCTGAGTGCCTCCAAAAAGAAACTAGAGAGAGCACACATTAGCAGCTTGACAACACACCTAACAGCTTTAGAACAATGAGCCCCCACACTTCTGGAAACAATCTGTCTTTTCCTACTGTGCTTTCAGTCAGCACCATCAGGTGGATTTAGACAAGCTAAAGTGGTAACTGAAGCCTCCTGGCCAGAGCTACTCTCTGGTGTTGGTCGACGGTCCCTCTGACCTCTCTCTAAATCTTGACAGCCTGCATCTATGTTGGAAAAGACTATCTGGATGAGCTAGAGTAAGTACTCAAGAAGCTAATGGGGTCTGCAACCCTATCGGCAGAACAACAATATGAACTAACCGGTATCCCCCAGAGCTCCTGTCTCTAGCTGTATATGTAGCAGAAGATGGCCTAGTTGGCTATCATTGGGAAGAAAGGCCCCTTGGTATTGCAAACTTAATATGCCCCAGTACAGGGGAATGCCAGGGCCAAGAAGTGGGAGTGGGTAGGTAGGGGAGTGGGGGGAGGGTATGCGGGACTTTTGGGATAGCATTTGAAATGTAAATGAAGAAAGTACCTAATTAAAAATATATTAAAAAACAAACAAACAAAAACAAAAAACAAAAACAAAACTTGGTAATGCAGCAGCCACTTAAGAACCACAGAGCGGCTGCCAGTTCTTAAATCTTCGGGAAGCCTTAGCGTTTTGGACCTCTGTGTAATTCCACAAGCCAAATAGGCCAAGCAAACATTCCCACTGTACAAGTGCTTCTCCTCTTTTCCATCGAGTGCAACACACCATTACATAAAAAAATCACCCGAGGCTAGGGGAATGCATGCCCTACTAAAACACCGAGGAATAAAGATAGCTAAAAACCAAGCCTCCTCATTTTGGGAGGAAGTCCTTCAGATAGCACCATGCATAATGGATCAGAGTAGCTTCTCTCATCAAAAACAAAGATACCTGAGAGGAAAAAAAAACAAAACAAAACAAAACACCCTCCTGTGATTTTTTTTGCCAATCTTAGCCACAATTAGGCAGTGCATAGGGCCATCTAAAATAGGACAGACTGATAGCAACACAGCTGCTGAGTGCACTCAGTCAGATAAACCCGAAGATCAAGGTTCTTAAAACCACTCCATTTCAGATCTCACAGCCCTTACCCAATTAATAAGAGAAATCAAATCCATCTACCCACCCCTGCCTCCTTATGCCTCAGAGGAAAAACTAATTAAACCATCTGCTTCTCTGGCCCCTACCTCTCCCACTCAAATGTAAGGCTCCATTAAAGAAACAAAGGAGCTACCTACCACCTTCACCTCCCCCAGAGGGAGGTGTCTCTCCTCCCTCTTCTCCAAGCTGTAAAATCGAAATACCTTCAAAACTCATAGAGGAAGCCCCACCTAACTCCACATCCCTTACCCCCAACCATCTACTACCCAATAACTTTGTAATAATCGAGACTTTCTTTGCAAAAACTAACCCGGCCTCCCAAGCTACTCAGGAGTCCAATACAAATCTAAAATCCTGCCAGGTACCACCAGTGTTCAAGACCTAAGCTCAACTGGAGACATGGCTGTCTGTTGTTAGCCTTTTTCCCACAGATCTACCTTGTATGTTTTAGCCTTTTTCTCTTGCAGCTTTTAACAGTCTTTCTTTGTTCTGTGGGTTTAGTGTTTTAAATACTATATGACCAGAGGATTTTTATTTTCTGACCCCATTTATTTGGTTTTATGTAGGCTTCTTGTACTTTTGTGGTCATCTCCTTCTTTATGTTGGGGTAGCTTTCGTCTATGATTTTGTTGAAGACATTTTCATGTCCTTTGAGCTGGGAATTTTTGTTCTTCTCTATTCTGATTATTCTTAAATTTGGTGATTTCATTGAGTCCTGAATTCCCTGGATGCTTTGGGTTAAGATTTTCTATATTTTGAATTATTTTTTTGACAGTTGTGTCAGTCTCTTCTAAGGTATCTTCTATACCCGAGATTCTCTCCTCTGTGTCTTGTATTCTGTTGGTGATACTTACATCTGTAATACTTCACTTCTTATTCAGATTTTTTCATGTCCAGGATTTTTCCATTTGCATTTTCTTTGGTGTTTCTACTTCTACTTTTAGGTCTTGGACTGCTTTATTCAATTCTTTCACATGTTTGATTGTGTTATCCTCTCTTTCTGTGAATCATTTATACCCTCCTTAAAGGACTCTATTATTTCATGAGATATAATCTTAGGTCAGCTTTCTGATTTTCAAAATGTGTTTGTGTACTCAGGACTTGCTGTGGTGAAAGAACTGGGTTCTGATGGTGCCCACATGTATTGGCTTCTGTTGCTTATGATCTTGTGCTAGCCTCTTGCCATCTGGTTGCCCTTGGTGTTTGCTGGTCTGGGTGACTCTGTCTGGAGTCTGCCTCTTTCATCCCTGGGTTGCTTAAGGTCTCCTGGTAGTCTTGTGGTTCTTGATATGGCAGACCACCTGTGGGCCCATCTAACTGTGGGAACTTCAGAGGGCAGATAATATGCTTATCTGTTGCCTTGGCTGCAGTATATCTCCTTGGAGGCCTTCAGACTGTTGGGTCTTCAGAGAAGCAGTCTGGCTGTTGTCCTGTTTGAAGATGTTCTCCAAAGGAGTCTACTGATTGTGGTTTCTGTTTCTCTGTGTGCAGCAGAATTCCAGGTACGCTTTCAGTCTTTTGGGTCAGTTGTTCTGCATGCCACACAGCTCCCAGAAGGTCTTTAGACTGTGTTGTCTGTTGCACAGTTGCCCTGTGTAAAGAGGAGCTCTTGAATGCTGTCAAGCTGTGGTGTCTTCGTGGAAGCAAACAAGCTAGTGATATGCTGCTGTTGCCTTGTGTGTAGCAGATTTCCTGGGATGCCAGTTGCCTTGTTTGCAGCCGATCTTCTTGGATGTCTCAGGTTGTACACTCAGTTGCTCTGAGTGCAGTGGATCTTCTGGGCTGGCTCAGGATATGGTGTCTCCAGTGGACAGACTCGCTAACAGTCTGTCCCAGCAGAAAGAACAGTGAAGAAAGGGCAAAATTTTACTCTTAATGTATAGAATTGGAAGAAAAAAATGACATTTAGCTTTTAAAAGATGCCCTTTTGACAGTTATTAATACAAATGCAAAATAAGACCCCCAAATACCATTTTAATAATAGTTTACATAGAGCAGCAATTTATTCTGAAATGTTCATTTAGTTTGGGATAAATCTCATGTTTCAATAATAAAAGAGCAGCCATCTCATTTCAAATTCCATGATATATAACAGTTATAGCACAGCAAAAATTCTACCTCCTTTTGATAAAATATAGTTCACATAAAATAGTTAAATTCAATGCTTTACAATTACACAGATTTGAGTACAAAATTGTGTGAGTTGTTACACTGTAGCTATGTCTATGCACACCAGGTGATCATAGCGTCATTAATCATTACTTCTGAAATTGAACCATCAGATTCATTCATGCAGCAAAGCAAAGCAGGTTGGGTAAATATATTCATTGGAAACCACATTACTGTGAATTTCACAGCCACATGATTAATTATGACATTAGATTGATTCACAAGGACTAATTTTTTTTGCATAAATACCAATTTCTCCCTGAAGTAAATTTATTTGATAATCTAAAAATGGTTGATAGCAGCAATACATCATATAGTTTCTATCTGTATTGTCATTTTAAGACAGGCAATAATTATACAACAATGGAATGGATGTTACAAAATACATGTAAAACACACTGTATAAATATACTTGGCTTAACCATTTTTCCTACCTAACAGGAGTGTCTCCCAAAATGACCAGTGAGGACAAAGTGTACTACCAAATATGGTTACCAGAACATAACCCCTCTAACAAGAACCAAACCTATTTACAAAAATTTTCAACTGAACAAAAAATGTTAGTATGACTATTCTAGAGACTTCACAACAGTCTCCACTTCAATTATACATGAAGTTTCAGAAATGAATTCACAACTTTATTTCAGGTTGTAGTGGAATTCAATTATTTCATAAAGTGTAGCCATGCAGCAAATGTTGTGCTCATTTTAGAATAATTAGCACATTGATACTGCTTGTGTAGTTAAAAGGAAATGTTTAAATTTCCCCATTGTAAGCACTTTTTGAAGGGTCACTCTGTTCTCTAAAGTGAGAAATTTTTCATTCCAAAGGAAGCTAGTAGCTCTATCTTCCCTGGATTTAATTTTCCTCCTCTTATACTTGAATTAAAAACACTAATGCCTATTCTGACAAGTCTTAATCACAGGCCTGGAGGAAGTGAAGACTCCTCCATAGATTTGTTTAAATGATTCATTTATTGCAAGTTCCTCCTTCTAGCTCTTTTGAATAATTAAGGATGAGCTAAAGAGATGTAAAATCTGTCACTTATATGTCTTCAGTTAACATGCTCACCAAAATTGGGCATTCTCACATGCCTTTTCACAATCTATAAAAGAAAGAGATGCCTGTGGAATAGGAATGAACTAGCATTTGCAGTTTCTGAGGCACTAGATGGACTTCCAATTTTACTTTAAAAAAATTTATTTTAACTTTAACACTTTTTTTATTTTTTATAAACATACAATAAAATGTATGTGTTTCAAGGTAGTCACCAGGGCCAAAAGATGGCATCAGAACAAAAAATTCAATGGGAAAATTACAGTTCATTTCACAAAATTTCCAGGTTGTGTATAGAGTATTAGAAAAAGAAACAGGTGAAATATTCTGCTTTGAAGAAATAGTAATCCAGGGTGACACATTGTTTTCCTGAAAAAGAACACAAAACAAACAAACAAAATTAAACTAAAATAGAAGGACAGCTAATGGGAATCTGGACAATCTACAGTCACTGCTGCATTTTGTTGCTAAGATCCAGTAAATTGAATTCTGCTATATATTACCTTAACATGTGAGAAAAACCTTCACAAAGAACATTTTGCTATATGACTCCATACTGAACAGAAGAAGAAACATGAGGAAAAATGTATGTGATTGGTTTTGAACAATCGCTTACTGATAGTCAGATTAAGTACAAATCTTTGTTAGGTTTGGATAATAATCTCTGAGGATAACTGAGAGATCTCTGACTTTACAGGTCAGTAAAAGATAGCCAAAGAAAATCTGTGTGTCCCTCACAATAGATGATACTGTCACATCTGCACCTAGTGAGGAATTTGCTACAAGCAGTAATCTCTTTGTTCACTCCTGTAACCAAAGATCCTATCCTCCACCCCCCCCCCAATAGGTCATCAATATTTGTTAAAGGAAGAAGATTAACTGGGCTATGTTTAGGGAAGTCATAGAACAAAGATTTGGAGAAGGAAAGAACAGACTGTGTGCAGGTTTCAAGGTGGCAATGATCTAAATGAAACTCAGAAACAGTTCAGTAAGGTTAGTTAAGTGGTAAAGAACTGCTGTGAAGTGCCAGCAGCAAAGAGTCTTGGAATTTTTAGTGGAACAGAAAATGCCTCCATTTTTTTCCTGTAGCTTTTCCTACCCTACCTAAGCTCTGGAACAAAATATGCTACCAGCCCCCACCCAGAGAATACCGGCACATTTAATGGGAGATACTTGTCTTCTACCTAGAGCAGCATACTGTTATCAATACTCTTAGCACCACAACTCCCTGCCTGCACTTAACATTAGTTCTCAGTTACATTGTGTCCCAGCTCAACTACCCACCTGTAGAAGTGAACCAGGGTCAATATGCCCAAGATCTCCTATGGCTTCTTGGTTTTTCTCTCTCCAAAGCATTGAAAATTCTCCATTTATTTCTTTCCTAAGTCTATCTCTTCTTGTGGTCTATCTCTTCTTGTGGGGCCCAAAATAGCCTACCTATTCCTTCTGTCCAGCAATTGGCCCATGGCTTCTTTACTGATTGGTCAAAAATCAATAGGGGAACAGGACCTTAGCATCAGAACCAACTCAATACTCCATGTCTGTGGAGTAAGTAATATGGCAAGCATAAAAACTAGACAAAGGAAACAAATTCAGATAAACACTGTCTCATATTGTAGTGCAACAAGATGCATGTATTTGCTTTTGTCCCTGCTTCTTGGTACAGAAATACAAATGCCTTTGGAATTCTGTGAGTGATAGGGCAAGAGGAGCAGTCCCCCGCCCTCACCTCTCTCCCCCTCCCCCTCCCTCTCCCCCTCCCCTCCCTCTCTCTGTGTGTTTTAACAATCTTTTCCAAACCACATGAATTTCGGCCAATAGAGAGACAAAGAGACAGATGGGGGTTCTGAATAGCTTTAGGATAGACTGGCCATTAGAAGAAAAATGGTAGTAAGATAATGAGAATATTCTACTCTATCTGTCACCCTCTGATGACAGATCCAATGATTAATGGCCAACATACTCCTGTGATGAAATATCTGTAGAACAACAAAACAATGGAGTGTAGAGCATTACTCTTGGTGAAAACATGACAGTGTTTCAAGTGCAGATTACCTAGCAGTGTGGAAGTTTGTTGTATATCCCCATAGCTTTTATCTTTTATAATGCATACAATAGAAGACTACCTTTTTTAGTTCCATGTAATATTCTAGAGAAATTTTTAGTACTTAAGATGTAGGTTATGGAATTCTCTCATTTATAACCAGAATGTCAGATTAATGGAAGAACTAGAAGTTGTAAGTGAAACCTAAGGTAAAGGCAGACTTAGGAGACTGAATCTTTAATCTTTGGGATTTCTCAAAAGATAGATAGTGTCAGAATTGAGTAGACATATACCCACTTAATGCTGGTGATTTAGAGAATTGGTTGTTTTTCAGAGTACAACACACATATTTGTTTTCAGGTGTATCTAGTGAATAGAAACAAAATAACTATTTTAAAATAAATATTATGTACCTGTATGCAAAATATTTTGTACAGTATTTAAAAATCTCCCCTGTGTTATTCAAATGCTGATTTCTTTACCCTCTTGTTTTAATCAAGACAAGATTATAATGCTTGTATCAAGAATCTCCTGTCTCAAGTTTGTGGAACACTTCTTACTATTTATTTCCTGACTACCCAATGACTGGGCAGAACAGAGAATAGGCCAGGATGTTCAGCAGCCAGAAGAAGGAGAGAGAGAGAGAGAGAGAGAGAGAGAGAGAGAGAGAGAGAGAGAGAGAGAGAGAGAGAGAGTCGGAGATTCAGATTAGTAAGGAGGATGAACATTTTGGCAGCATGAGGAAAGGGTCGAGAGAGTGACCATGAAAATGCACCTAAATCCCAAAGAGCCAAATCAATAACAATACACAAGTATCATAAGATGTAGCTGGGAGGTAGCCAGATTAGAATAAAAAGGACAGATAGCTCATTTAACTGCTCACCTATTAATGTACAGGTTTTATTTATTTATTTATTTATCTATCTATCTATCTATCTATCTATCTATCTATCTATCTATTTATTTATTTATTTATTTATTTATTTATTTATTTATTTGTTGAGACAGAATTTCTCTGTGTAGCCCTGGCTGTCCTGGAACTCACTCTGTAGACCAGGTTGGCCTTGAACTCAGAAATCCACCTGTCTCTGCCTCCCAAGTTCTGGGATTAAAGGCATGCACCACCACTGCTTTTTTTCTTACAAAGGACAACACTTAATTGGGGCTGGCTTACAGGTTCAACGATCCAGTCCATTTTCCAGGCAAGAGCATGGAAGCATCCTGGCTGGTATGTCACAGGCAGAGCTGAGAGTTCAACATCTTCATCTTAAGACGGCTAGTGGAAGACTGACTTTCAGGCAGTTAGGATGGGGGTTTGAACCCCACACTCACAGTGACACACCTACTGCAAAAAGGCCACACCAACTTGATCAAGGTAACACTTCCTAATTTTGTCACACACTGGACCAAGCATATATAAACCATCACATTCCTCTCTCTAGCCCCTATAGGCTTGTTCAAATATAAGAGTCTATGGGGGCCATACCTAAACATAGCATAATGGAAAATATATTTAGTCCAACATCATAAGTCCCCATAGTATATAGCCATCTCAACAATTTTAACAGTCCAAAGTTCAAAGTCTCTTCTGAGATCCATCCAATCACTTAACTGTAATCCTCAAAGCAAGACAGGAAACCAGCTGGGGTAATTCTGCATCTTTCATGTCTGATGTCAAAGCAGTTTTCAGATCTCCAACTCCCTCTACAACTTTGTTGAATGCAGCAAACTTTTTTTCTGCTGTGCTGATTCCATTTCCTTCTATCAGTTTTTCTCAGCAGATAGCCCATGGCTCTGTCATCTTGAGTATCTTGAGGTCTCCACGGCAACTTCAAAGTTATAGCTTTTTTTTTTTTTTTTTTTTTTTGGTTTTTTGAGACAGGGTTTCTCTGTATAGCCCTGGATGTCCTGGAACTCACTCTGTAGACCACAAGGCCTCAAACTCAGAAATCCACCTGCCTCTGCCTCACAAGTGCTGGGATTAAGGGCGTGTGCCACCACACCTGGCTTAAGTTACAGCTTCTTGTTTCAACGTCTAGGATCCACACATGATTATTTGGGCTCCTCCAAAGGGCTGCCATCATTTCTCCTGCTCTGCCCACCATAGCACTCTAAGCTCAGGTTGACCCACTCCACTGCTGCTGCTGTACAGCTGCTGCACAAGGTAAAATCTTGGCTATCTCTAGAACATAGCCTCTTTGTGCTCTCAGAAAATGCTTCCCAGAAGATTTCACCTCAGTGATGCTGGTCTCTTTTTAAGCACCACTAATTTCTTAGCTCCAGCTAATCAGTATCAGTTGTCTCAGTAGTCACCTTCTCCTCTTGATTCTAGTGCCACGTGGCTAAAGCTGCAGAGTTCTGCAGCTTGGAGGAGTTGGAACATGGCACACTTGTTCTATTGCATTATCACTCGCTTTCTGTTTTCCAACTCCTTCACCGCCTAAGCTTCTCTGTCTTGGATCTAGCTCTGTAGATTGACCTTCAATTTATAAACCTGTACGCCTGTCTGCTGGGATTAAAGGTGTGTAGCACAACACCTGCATTTACGTTTTTCTTCACCCAGAACTTGCTCTGTACCAGGCTGGCGTTTTCCTCAGAGATCTGCTTGGCTTTATATCCAGGGATTAAAGATATGCACCACCATGCCTGGATCTAAATTTAATTGGGTAGTTTCTTGCCTCAAAGTCCCACAGTCTTACTCTTCTATCACCATGAACAAAGGATTTGGCTCTATTTATGAAGTTGGAACCTTGGGTTCCACCATGTTAGTTGGTGGTTTCATTCCCTGGTAGCTCTTGGGGGTCTGATATTGTTGCTCTTCCTATGGGGTTGCAAACCTCTTCAGCTCCTTCAGTCCTTTCTCTAACTCCTTCCTTTGGGAACTCATGCTCAATCCAATAGTTGGCTGCAAGCATCCACCTCTGTATTTGTCAGGCTCTGGCAAAGATTTTCAGGATACAGCTATATCAGTCTCCTGTCAGCAAGCACTTCTTAGCATCCACAATAGTGTCTGGGTTTGGTGACTGTATATGGAATGGATACCTAGGTAAGGCATTCTCTGAGTAGCCTTTCTGTCACTCTCTGCTCCACACTTTGTCTCCATCTTTCCTCCCATGAATAGTTTGTTCCTCCTTGTAAGAAGAACCAAAGCATCCGCACTTTGGCCTTCCTTCTGCTTAAGCTTCACATGGTTTTTGAATTGTATGTTGGGTATGCAGAGCTCTTGGGTTAATATCCACTTATTAGTGAGTGCATACCATGTGTGTTCTTTTGTGATTGGGTTGCCTCACTAATGATGATGTTCTCTAGTTCCATGTTTGCCTAAGAATTTCATGAATTCATTGTTCTTAATATCCAAGTAGTACTCTATTGTGTAAATGTACCACATTTTCTATAACTGTTCCTCTGTTGAAAAACATCTGAGTTCTTTCCAGCTTCTGGCTCTTACATATAAAGCTGCTATGAATATAGCGGAGCATGTGCCCTTGTATATGTTGGAATATCTTTTGGGTATATGCTTAGGAGTTGTATAGTTGGGTCCTCAGATAATACTATGTCCAATTTTCTGAGGAACCTCTAGGCTGATTTCCAGACTGATTGTACCAGTTTGCAATCCCACCAAAAATGGAGGAGTATTCTATTGCTCTCTCTATCACATCATGGCCAGCATCTCCTGGAACCTGAGTAGAGTTAGCAATTCTGACTGGTGTGAGGTGTAATATCAGGGTTTTTTTTATTTGCATTTCTCTGATCACTAAGGATGTGGAACATTTCTTTAGGTGCTTCTCAACCATTTGATGTTCTTCAGTTGAGCATTCTTTTTTAGCTGTGTACCCCATTTTTAATAGGGTTATTTGGTTCTCTGGAATTTAACTTCTTGACTTCTTTGTATGTAATGGATATTATCTCTCTATCAACTGTAGGGTTGATAACAATATTTCCCCAATCTGTTGGTTGCCACTTTGTCCTATTGACAGTGTCCCTTGCCTTACAGAAGCTTTTTAATTTTATGAGGTCCCATTTGTCTATTGTTAATCTTAGAGCATAAGCCATTGGTGTTCTGTTCAGGAAATTTTACCCTATGCTCATGTGATCAAGCACTACCCCACTTTTTTCTCTATTCGTTTCATGGTATCTCGTTTTATGTGGAGGTCCTTGAGCCACTTGGACTTGAACTTTGTACAAGGAGATAAAAATAGTTTCATTTGCATTCTTCTACATGCTAACTGCCAGTTGTACCAGCATCACTTGTTGAAACTGTTTTCCCCCACCCCCACACACAATGTATGGTTTTAGCTATATTGTCAAATATCAAAAGACCATAGGTGTGTGGGTCTTTAATTCTATGTCATTGATCAACCTCCCTGCTGTACCAATACGATGCAATACTATTATAATACTATTGCTCTGTTGTACAGATTGAGGTCAGGATTGCTGATTCACCCAGAATTCTTTTACTGTTGAGAATATTTTTCTATATCCTGAGATTTTGGTTATTCCAAATGAATTTGCACGTTAGTTTTTCTAACTCTGTGAAGAATTGAGTTGGAATTATGATGGGGATTACAATGAATCAGTAGAATGCTTTTGGCATGATGGCCATTTTTACTTTATTAATCCTGCCCCTGCCAATCCATGAGCATGGGAGATTTCTTTCTTCAAAGACTTGAAGTTCTTGTCATACAGATTTTCAGTTTCTTGGTTAGAGTCACACTAATGTTTCTATATTAATTGTGACTATTGTGAAGGTTATTTCCCCAATTTCTTTCTCAGCCTGTTTATTCTTCGAGTAGTGGAAGGCTACAGATTTGTTTGTGGTAATTTTATATCCAGTCATGTTGCTAAAGTTGATCATGAGGTTTAGGCATTCTCTGGTGGAATTTTAGGGTCACTTAAGTATACTGTCATATCATCTGCAAATAGTTATATTTTGACTTCTTCCATTCCAATTTGTATCCCATTGACCTCCTTTTATTGTCTAATTGCTCTAGCTAGAACTTCATATACTATATTGAATAGACACGGAGAGAGTGTGTAGCCTTGTTTAGTGCATGATTTTAGTGGGATTGCTTCAAATATATCTCTGTTTAGTTTGATGTTGGCTACTGGTTTGCTATATATTGCTTTTACTACGTTTATTATGTGCATTGAATTTCTGATCTTTCCTAGACTTTTGCCATGAAGGTGAGTTGAATTTTGAGAAATGCTTTCTCAGCATCTAATGAGATGATTGTGGATATTTTCTTTGAATTTGCTTATATAGTGGATTATGTTGCTGGATTTCCATATATTGAACCATCCCTGCATCCCTGAGGTGAAGAACATTTGATCATGATGGATAATATTTTTGATATTTTCTTTGATTCGGTTTGTGAGAATGTTAAGTATTTTTGCATTGGTATTCATAAGGAAAATTGGTCTGAAGTTCTTTTCCTTTGTTGGATCTTTGTGTGATTTTGGTATAAGCAAAATTTTGGCTTTATAGAACAAATTGGGTAGTGTTCCTTTTGTCTATATTTTGTAGAACAGTTTGAAGAGTACAGGTATTAGATCTTCTTTGAAGGTTTGATAGAATTCTGCACTAAAACCATCTGATACTGGGGCTTTTTGTTTGCTTGGGAGATATTAAATGACTGCTTCTATTTCTTTAGAGGTTATGGGACTTTTAGATCATTAATCAGATCCTGATTTAACTTTGGTGTTAGGTATCTGTCTAGAAAATTGTACATTTCATCCAGATTTTCCAGTTATGTTGAGTAGGCTTTTGTGGTAGGATCTGATGCTTTTTTTTTTTTTTAAATTTCCCCAGTTTATGTTGTTATGTCTCCCTTTTCTTTTCTGATTTTGTTAATCGGGATACTGTCTCACTCTACTCTGATTAGTCTGGCTAAGGACTTATCTAGCTTGTTGATTTTCTCAAAAAAAAAATTAGCTCCTGGTTGTGTTCAGTCTTTGTATAATTCTTTTGGTTTATATGTGTTTTATTTCAGCTTTGAGTTTGATTATTTACTGCTTTCTACTCCTTTTGAATGGATTTGCTTCTTTTTAGTCTAGTGCTTTCAGGTGTGCTACAAAGCTGCTAGTGGATGCTCTCTCCAGTTTCTTTTTAGAGGCACTCCTCAGGGCTATGCTTTTTCCTCTTAGCACTGCTTTCATTTTTGTCCCATAAGATTTGTTATGCTGTGCCTTCATTTTTATTAATGTCTAAAGAAGTCTTTAACTTTTTTATTTCTCCTTTGACGAAGTTTTCATTTAATAGAAAGTTGTCCAGTTTCCATGTGCATGTAGTTTATCTATTGTTTTTGTTGTTATTTGAGAACAGCCTTAGACCTTATAAATCTAATAGGATCCATGGGATTATGTGAGCCTCTTGAGGCCTCTTTTGTCATCAATTTTACCGTCAATTTTGAGAGGAAGATATATTCTTTTGTTTTAGTATAACATTTTCTATAAATGTCTGTTAAATAAATTTGGTTTATAACTTCTGTTGGTTTCACTGTGTCCTTTTATGTTTCTGTTTCCATTATCTGTTCATTTATGAGAGTGTAATGCTGAAGTCTGCCACTAATACTCTGTGATGTACAACATATGCTTTGAGCTTTAGTAATATTTCTTTTATGAATGTGGGTACACTTTCATTTGGAGTCTAGATGTTCAGAATTAAGAGTTCATTTTGCTAGATTGTTTTCTTTCACAAGTATGAAGTTCCTTCCTTATCTTTTTGGATAACTTTTGGTTGAAAGTCTATTTTATTCAGTGATATTGTGTTTTTTTGTTTTTGTTTTTTTGTGGTTATGGAATGTCTTTGTTCTCCTCCTATGGTAATTGAAAGTTTTGCTGGGTATGGTAGCCTGGACTGGTATTTTTGTTCTCTTAGTGTCTGTATTATATCTTCCCAGGATCTTGTGGCTTTTATAGTCTCTGGTGAGAAGCCCAGTGTAATTCTGATAGGTCTGACTTTATGTTACTTGACATGTTTCCCTTTCTCCTTTTAATATTTTGTCTTTGTTTTGTGCATTTGGTGATTTTGATTATTATGTGATAGGAAGAATTTCTTTTCTGGTCCAGCCTATTTGGTGTTCTCTAGACTTCTTGTATGTTCATGAGCATCTCTTTCTTTAGGTTAGGGAAGTTTTCTTCTATAATTTTGTTGAAGATATTTACTGACCCTTTAAATTGGGAATCTTCCCTCTCTTCTATTCCTACTATCCTTAGATTTGGTCTACCCATTGTGTCATATTTTTTCCTGAATGTTTTAGTTTAGGAGCGTTTTGCATTTTACATTTTCTTTGACTGTTGTATCAATGTTTTCTATGGTATCTTCTGCATCTGAGATTCTTTCTTCCATTACTTGTATTCTGTTGGTGATCTATGACTCTTGATCACTTTCCTAGGATTTCTAGCATCAGTGTTGTCTTCCTTTGTGATTTCTTTATTGTTTCTACTTTCGTTTTTAGATCCTAGATAGTTTAGTTCAATTCCTTCAACTGTTTGGCTGTGTTCCCTTTAATTATTTAAGGTATTTTTGTGTTTCACCTTTAAGTGCTTCTAAATGTTTACCTGTGTTCTCCTGGATTTCTTCAAGTTAGTTGTTTATTCCCTTTTTAAAGTCCTCTATCATCATCATGAGAAGCAATTTTTAAAGCAGAATCTTGATTTTCTGGCGTCATGAAATATCCAGGATTTCGGTGGTGGGAGAAATGGTTTCTGATGATGATAAGTAAACTTAGTTTCTGTTCCTTATGTACTTAAGCTTGCCTCTTGATGTTGGATTATTTCTAGTGTTACCTGCTCTTTATGTCTCTGACTGGTACTTGTCTCTCCTGTGATCTTGGTGTGTCAGAACTCCTCATAGTCCAATCTTTTCTGTAATCCTGTGATTATTTGATCCTGTGATCCTGGGTGTGTCAGAGTTTCTGTGAGTCAAGCTACCCCCTGGGATCTTGATATCCTCTTTAGACTATGCTTCTGAGATCCTGTGTGTCTGATCTCCTGGGAGTTGATGTTTCTCTGGGTGTTGCAATGGTGGGTGGGAAGCCAGAGACATGTCCTTGTTCTGGTCACAGGTGCAAGTTGGAAGGACCCAATGTCTCTAGCTCAGCAAGGATTTGTGTCTCTCTGGTTTCTCTGTGGGGTCCCAGTTAAGCTGGGTTTTGGGAAAGATGTTGTGTCCTCAGCTGTAGTCTTGAGTATGTCAGAACTCCAGTCTTAAATAAATTTTAATGTTTATGTGCATGGTTACTAAACACTAGCACAATGGAGATACATATAAGTGTCTGATTAATCCAATGTTCACATTTATATTAATAATAATTCATTTATATATACCACCTGTTATAAATATATCCAGATTAAAATATTACATAAATTGCTTTAAAGATTGAACAGGGGTCTGGAGACATGGATCGTCATTTGCAAGTGATGGCCTCTTTTTACAGAAGATCCTACTTCAATTCCCAACACATATACTAAGTAATCCAAAACCTTCAAGTGCCGTCCCTGGGGACCAGTTGTAATTCTCTGGTGCATAAGGGCATCCTCATCCACATTGCAGGCACACATGGCCACATCCAAGTGTGTGCACACACGCAAAGAAAGAGTGAGTGAGAGAGAGAGAGAGTAATAAAATTAAATCTTGATGAAGAAACCTGAAAGAAATAACTTCACAAAGAAATTTAAGTCATTGTACAATATCCACTACAAATATCAAATTTTCCTCCAGTTATATTTTATTTCTGGAACTTTCTGGATATCTGTGGTGAAGAAATTTTATCTGCAATTGTCAGTGAAATCTCTGAACAGACACATGCTCATATTATAGTTCATTTTTTCATATTCTTCTATGCAAGCTAAATCTCTAAACTACAATTCAAGGATTAGTTTTCTATTTTCCACACTCATTGGAAACTATGTGCAAAAATTACTGAGAGTGGATATTTACCCAATCCTACATTGTTGAAATCCCATCATTATGCTGAAATTTAAGTCTAGTAGTGTTCTCTCAATAGTTATTTCTGTGGTTCATGGGATATATATATATATATATATATATATATACACTTATATGACACAATTTCATATAATTCTGATTTCTATGCAATGTTATATCACTCAATAAGTTCTTGATATAAGTTCTTGATATAGTGATCTAAGTTATAAGTAAACTAACCTTCCACAATTGAATTATACTATTATAAAACTATCAAACATTATCCAGGAAGGCTAATCACTTCCTAGGAAAAACAGTCCTACGACAGGCTTCCACACCTGGAATATATTCTTTTCCATGGTAACTTTCCACCATGTTATTTTAAATTATGATAACTTAAAATTAAAACATTTTAGGCATTTTAATACATAAAAACATAAATAGTTTTGATGACTACATTTACCTTTTACTCCTTTATATTTAGACTTGTATGCCATGACCATCTTATAGCTACCAAGAGCTAACGTGAAGAAATCAAAATTCTGTTTTCTCTGTATGGAGGTATTACTACATTTAGTCCATAGTCCTTTGCTTGTCACACAGTAGCTTTCTTTGTTGTGTTAAGTCACATATGATGATCTCTACAGTCTTATTTTCAGGGGTAAAAGCTCTTTATTCTCCATATTTTCATCAGGTATTTTGTACGGGCTTAGATATGCTTCAAGGCCACATTCTGGCCATCTGATAAGATAGTACTCATTGGCTATTATTTATGTTAAATTCCCATTAAATGTCTTATTAACATTGAAATTGTTGATAGAGTATTGATACATCTCTGACTGTTTAAAGCCAACAGTCACTCAAGTAATGACATGGCAGCCTTTTATTAATTATAAAAGCTTGAATTTAGCTGGATTTCTCCCAACTACTTCATATAACTTAAATTGACTTGTTTATACTAATCTATATTTTGTTTTATGGCTTATTACCTCTATCCACAGTACCAGCACTTGTTTCTTCTTCAGTGTCTAGCTGGCAAATTTCCTCTGCCCTTAGTTCCTTTGTTAACCTGGAAGTCCTGCTTATCCTTCCTGTCTTGCTATATGCCATCAGCTCTTTATTAAACAAATCAGAAGTGATGGAGGAAGTGTCTACAAAATATGATGCAACTGTAAGAATAGCAATAACCGAGCTGGGTGTGGTGGTGCATGCCTTTAATCCCAGCACTCAGGAGGCAGAGGTCGGCAGATTTCTGAATTTGAGGCCAGCATGGTGTACAAAGTGAGTTCCAGGACAGCCAGGACTATACAGAGGAACCCTGTCTCAAAAACAAAACAAAACAAAACAAAACAAAACAAAACAAAACAAAACAAAAGAATAGCAATAAACAAAGTTTGGGCTCTAATCAGATATATGCCAGTACAGAAACTACCATTTGACTAATATAAAGACCACATTTACACTGTGTGCAAAAGCTACCCAACATTTGTTTATTTATCCATATTTCTAAAACATTCAGAGAAATGCTCATTTAACACATGAACACATAGGTTTTGTTTTTTTTTTTGGGGGGGGGGGTCAAAGCCAGGCTTTACAGTCATTTGCTATTGACAAAACAGATATTACTATATTTCTAGGGCCAAATTGGATTTGAAAGTATCTCCTACTAAATATCCTAGAGTGAAGATGATGTGAGCTCTGTGCCCCCAAAGTCCAAAACATTTTATATTCATCCAATTGCTTCTATCTTTATTAATAACATGTTCCAGATTCTGGAATTCTAGAATTACCTTCAATTCTTTGCCCTTTTGATATATAAAAGGCCATAAGAAAGGATTCTAGTACATATTATTCACAAACAAATAAGTGTACAAAATGAAGAATGAGAAACAATATGAGCTGCAGACCAAGAGTTATGCATAAAAATGTTTACAGAGCCTTAAGTACTCTGAACATCATTAGAAATCAATGTCTTTCAAAAGGAACATTAGTCATGTAACCCCTTTGAGTACTTATTTTCACAGAAAATCAGGCAACTGAGAATTTGCATTTATCAGAGTTTAATGATGTTGGAAAATAGATTATATATAATACAACCAAACAGAATGAGATATAAAGGTACTTTATATGAATTTTAATCCTCTGTAAATGAAAATTATAAATATATTGGAAAGAATTGCTAGAAGATGGAAATCTGTGTTCATGCCTGCTTCTGCTCCTTCCAAAATTCCCTTGGAACTGACACTAACCAAACGAATGCCACAGTATATTGTGGCAGCTTGGGGACAAACCAGGTATTCACAGAGACATCACCTGGTAAAGGGGCAATAGTGCATTGTCCTAACATGGGATTTTTTTTCACTCAGAAATGTATCTTGAACAGGTATTACATTTACATAAGAATTTCTTGTATGTATATGCATGTGTAATATGGTGTCCTTGGTTACTTTAATATATCTAATATGCCATGACCAAGGCAGATTATGTACAAAACAGTTTATTTGAAGCTCAGTTTCAGAGGGCTAGAGTTTATAACTTTAGTAGTGGAAACCATGGCAGCAGGCAGGTAAGCATAGTGCTGTAGCAATAACTAAGAGCTTACTTTTTGATTGACAAGCATGAGGCAATGATGCATAGCTAACCTGAAACTGTGTGGTCTTTTGAAACCTCAAAGCCAACTCCCAGTGACAAACCTCCTTCAACTAGATTAGACCTCCTTATCCTTCCCAAATAGTTCGAACAACTAGGGTTCAAGGATTCAATATATGAGCCTGTGGTGGTCATTGTCATTCAAACCACTATCTATGGTATATGCATGTGTGTGTGTATGTGTGTGTAAAGTTATATGGGCAGATGAGATATATGTGCTCACATATATGGATACAAATTATGGTTACTTATATCATATATGGTTACATATGATGGTTAATTTTAGCTGTCAGTTGATACAGTCTATAATCACTTGAGAAAAGTGTCACAGTAGACACTATTTAACTTAGGTTTGCTTCTGGGCATGTGTGCAGAGTGTTGTCTTGATTACTTTAAATGATATGGAAAGGTTATGGGTGACCCTATTTTGGAAGTTGAGTCATGAACTCTTTTAGAGGGAGATAATTACTAGGGACATACATGTATTTACTCTCCATGCTCTTTTCTATTCATGTGATCTAGTTAGCTGTTTTAAAGTACCTACTTCCTTGACAACCCTGTTATGATGGAGTGTAACCTGGGATTGTGATCTAGAATAAATCCAATTGCTTTTCAACATTTTATTTATCACAACAAAATGAAATTTGTATTAAGTTATTATGTCTATTCTCAATTACTCTTCACCTTACTTTTTGAGACATTCATATTTAAACATGGGGATCACTGATCTAGCATCATGAACTGGTGAGTAAGGTCCATGGATCACCCTGTCTGAATTTTCAGCACTGACACACATCACTACATATATATTTTGATATGAGTGTTAGAGAGTTCGACTAAAAATCCTCATGGTTGCATGACAAGTACTTCATCCACTGGCCCATCTCTTCAGACCAGGATCATGTTTTTCTAACAGGGATAAAACAGATACATGTGGTAGTTCTAGCCTTGTAACTTCCCGAGTTGACTGGAAAGATTTGAATTATAGGTATTTCATGGCTCATATGACATAATAAGAATTGATGGATTAAAATAGGAAAGACTTGCTTTTTCTGTACAGTGTGGCTGACATCAAAAGACACAGTTCATTTTTGTTCATTGACATAAAATAGCATCATCAGGTAGAAAAGTAAAAATTAAGAAATAATCTGACCATTTTATACTAATCATATACTCAAGCATAGGACACAGCCATCTTTGGATAGCATAGGAAAAAATATTTTCTAATGTATGGCATTTGTGTCTTATGATGTATCAATTTTATTATTAAGTAATTACCTTAGAGAAATTCTTAACCATTTTCAATGAAGGTGAACAAAACAATAGTCTTTTCAGAATTCTTCTGCTCAAGTAGAAAAGAAATAGTTATAATTTCAGTTCATTGATTTAAAACTGTAAACACATGAATTAGATCTGTATGCATTACCTATGAGATATTATATATGAAGATTTACTAAAGAATAGAGTAGTTAGAGGAAGCCACATATATATGAACCTCGATCAAATAATTACTTTGTGGAGGGAAATATTAAGAATGAATCAAATGATATCTTTAAACATACCCCAAACTTTATGCCTATAAATAGAAATGGCCTTAAACAGATACAACAAAATTCACAATTTTTCCTCCTTCTTGTCTCTTCATAACACCACTCTTTCTTTTCTTCTACTTTTCTCTCTCTCTTCATCTCCTACCTTTCTTACTCTTGTGTGTTGGTCTCCCTCTTACTGTGATTCCCTCCATTTCTGTCTGCATTTCTCCAGCCTCTATCACATTTCCTTCCTGCTTTTATTTCTTTTGCAGTATTGCTAAAAAAGCCTAGACTCTTGTACATGCAAGGTGAGTACTTTTTCACTGAATTATAGTGTTTTGTAGCCAACAAAGGAACTTGTATATGAGTGTGTCTATAAATGCTCTTCCTGAGAGTGTTAAATGGAGAGATAAGATTATCATGGACGGTACCAAAAGAGGTAGAAGTAGCAGAAATACTAGTTGCTGCTTATTTTTATTTCATTTGCTTCTCTTTGGTAAGTGTATCAATCTTGTTGCTACTGCTGCAGCTACTGAAATTAGTACCATCTTCTGCTGCCATCAGAACTAACATGGACTAAAGACTTCCATCCTTCAGGAATCTTTCAGATTTTCAGTGCCAGTTTGGAACTCTTGTGGCATCCACACATGTATACTGAGCTCCTGTCTTCACAAACTTTCTGTTCTATAGTCATCCATTTGTGTACTGTTCAATTTGTGTTATTGATATGATATATCATAAGCCCCTTGTAATAATTTTCATTCTATTCATTCTATTAATCTACAGAATCCTAAACCCCCACATACCTATCTTCCTGATCCTTTTCAAATTGTTGTTCAAACATTATCAGTTAAGTAAACTCTTTTAAAATTCCAATCCATTCCATTTTAATTATTTTCTTATCCCTATCTTCCTTAATCTTTTTTATATTTTCCTTATTATAGCTCTTATCTTACAATCTTCTATATATTTACACTTGTGCTTTTCACTTGACTTTGCTTTTTGATCTGTAAGAGCATCCATGCAGTTGACGCTTCTGTTATCATCAGGTTCACTGAGGAAATGACTTCTGTTACATAGTATTTCTTGTTTCATGGATGCACTGATTCCCTAATTTGCATTAATAAATATACCATTTATTGAACCTACCTCGAATCCTTGGGCTGAAACCTACTTGATCTTGGTGAATGATGGTTTTGATGTGTTCGTGGATTCATTTTGCGAGAATTTTACTGAGTATTTTTGCAGGAATATTCACAAGTGAAATTGGTCTGAAGTTCCCTTTTTTGTTGCATCCTTGTATGGTTTCTGTTTCACAGTATCATAGAATGAATTAGGTAGTGTTCCATCTGTTTCTGTTTTATGGAGTAGATCGTGGCATTAGATCTTCTTTGAAAGTCTGGTAGAATTCTGCACTGAAGCCCTGAGGTTCTGAGATTTTTTTTTTTTTTTGGTTCAGAGTTTTTAAATGACTTCTATTTCCTTAGGGGATATAGTCCTGTTTAGATAGTTTAACTGCTCTTGATTTATCTTTGGTATATTGTGTCTGTCTAGAAAATCATCCATTTCATCTAGATTTTCCAGTTTTGTTGAGTATAGGTTTTTGTAGTAGGATCTTTTTTTTCCCCTCTGTTTCTATTGACATGTCTCCCTTTTCATTTCAGATTTTGTTATTTTGGATACCGACTCTAGTCCCTTAAGTTAGTTTAGATAGATAGGTGTTCATCTATCTTGTTGATTTTCTGAAGGAACCAGGTTTTGGATTTGTTGTTGATTCTTTGTATCTTTCTCTTTCTTCTTATTTCATTGATTTAGGCCTTGAGTTTGACTATTTTTTGCCTTCTACTCCTCTTGGGTGTGTTTGCTTCTTTTTGTTTCAGAAGTTTCAGGTGTGCTGTTAAGTTGCTAGTGTAAGATCTCTCCAATTTCTTTACAAGGGCACCTAGTGCTATGGATTTTCCTATTAGCACTTCTTTCATTGTATCCCATAGGTTTGAGTATGATGTGTTAACATTTTCATTGAATTCATAGAATTTCATTGAATTTCTTTCTTTACTTCTTTCCTGAACAAGTTATCATTGAGTAGAGAGTTGTCCAGTTTCCAGGTGTATGTGGGCTTTCTATTGTTTCAGTTGTAATTTAAGATCAGCCTTAGGACATGGTGATCTAATAGGATGCATGGAATTATTTCAATCTTTTTGTATCAGTTGAGAATTGTTTTGTAACCAATTATATGGTCAATTTTGGAGAAGGTAACATGAGGTGCTGAGAAGAAGGTATATTCTTTTATTTTAGGGTGAAATGTTCTATATGTATCTGTTAAATACATTTGGTTCATAACCTCTCTTATTTTCACTGTGTCTCTGTTTAGTTTGTATTTCATTGACCTGTCCATTAGTGAGAGTGGAGTGTTAAAGTCTCCCTCTATTATTGTGTGGGGTTCAATGTGTGTTTTGAGCTTTAGTAAAGTTTCTTTTAGGAATGAGAGTGCCCTTGCATTTGGGGCATAGATGTTCAGAATTGAGACTTTCTCTTGGATTTTTTCTTTGATGAATATGATGTGTCCTTCCTCACCTATCTTGATAATGCTTGGTTGAAAGTCTATTTTATTGGATATTAGGAGAGCAACTTCAGCTTGTTTCTTAGTCCCATTTGCTTTGAAAGTCACTTTTCCAGTCTTTTAATTTGAGGTAGTGTCTTTCTTTGTTATTGTGGTGTGTTTCTTGTATGCAGCAAAATACTGGACTCCATTTTAGTATAAAGACTGTTTGTTTATGCCTTTTTATAGGTGAGTTGAGTCCATTAATATTGAAAGATATTAAAGACAGGTGATTGTTAGTTCCTGTTATGTTTGTTTTTGTAGGTGACATCATGTGCATATAGTCCTCTCCTTTTGTCTTTATTGTGAGATGATTAATATCCTGTCTTTTCTTTGGTGTAGGTACCCTCCTTGTGTTGGAGTTTTCAATCTAGATTCCTATGGAGAGCTGGATTGGTAGATAGATACTGTTTGAATTTGGCTTTGTCCTGGAATATTTTGTTTTCTCCATCTATGTTAATGAGAGTTTTGCTGGGTATAGTATGCATGGCTGGGATTTGTGTTCTCTTAGAGTCTGTGTGACTTCCATCAAGGCTCTTCTGGCTTTTAGAGTCTATCTTGCAAAGTCTGGTATGATTCTGATGAGTCTACTTTTATATGTCACTTGGCCCTTTTATCTTGCAGCTTTTAATATTCTTTCTTTGTTACAGGTATTTATTGTTTCTTCACTCTCCTCTATTCCAATTATTCTTAGATTTGGTATTTTCATTGTGTCCTGAGTTTCCTGGAATTTTGTGGTTAAGTGTTTTTCCTGTTTTGAATCTTGACAATCTTGTCTATCTTATCTTCTACACCTGAGATTATCTCCTCTATCTCTTGTATTCTGTTAGTGATGCTTACGATTATAAATCCTGATTTCTTTCATAGGTTTTTCACTTCCATGTTTTCCTCCATTTGTGGTTTCTTTATTCTATCTACTTCCACTTTTAGGTCTTGGACAATTTTATTTAATTCCTTCACCTGTCTGAATGTGTTTTCCTATATTTCTTTAATGGATTTATTTGTTTCCTCTTTAAGGGTTTCTACCTGTTTACCTGTATTTCTTTCAATGAGTTATTTTATATCCTCCTCAAAGGACTCAATTATCTTCATGAGATAGGATTTTAGATTAGCTTCCTGAATTTCAGGTATAGTGGTGTATCCAGGGCTTGCTGTGGTACAAGAACTGGGTTTTGAAGATGCCCTTGTACATTAGCTTTTTAAAATTAATTAATTAATCAATTAATTAATTTTGCTTATGTCCTTGCACTTGCCTCTCACCATCTGTTTATTACTGGTGTTTGCTAGTCTGTGTGACTCTGCCTGTAGTCTGCCTCTTTGTCCATTGGTTGCTTCAGGTCTTCTGGAAGGCTGTGAACCTGGCTGTAGCAGATCTCCTATGGGGCCTCTGACTGTGGGGTCTTCAGAGGAGCAGTCAACCTGTTGTCCTGTCTGAAGCTGTTCTCCAGGGGTGCCTATGGGCTGAGGTTTCTGTTTTCCTGTATGTACTAGAACTCCAGAGAGGCTTTCAGTTTGTTGGATCAGTTGCCCTGCATACTCCTGGGAGGACTTCAGACTGAGATGTCAGTTTCCCAGTTGCCTTGTGTGCAGAGGAACTCTTGGGATGCCTTCAATTGTGATATCTTCAGGGCAGCAAACAAGTTGGTAATTGGTTGCCCAGTTGCCCTGTGTATATTGATTCTCCTGGAATAGCTCAGGCTGTGGTGTCTTCAGGGGAACAGACTAGCTGCCAGTCTGCCCTGACAGAAAGTAATGACCAGAGGAAGAGTAGAATTCAGGGTGTGGATGTTTTGGTGGGTGATGGGACCTGAGTTAACTGGGCTCTTAGCAGCTGCTGTGGACTTTCAGAGGATACTTAACAATTGCCCTGAATGCAGCTGATTTTCTGGAATGCTCAGGCGGTGGTGTCTTCAGGGGAGCAGACTAGCTAGCAGTTGAACCCTGCAGAAAGCACTGGCCAGAAGGACTAAGCCTTTCTAAATCAGAACTCAGGAAGGTTTGGAGACCCAATAGAACTTCATGGCAACTACAAAGGTCATGTCATAACTGCAGTGAGGGAGGCAAGTATATAAAGGAATGTAATTATCTCTCCAAGGGATAACCATTCCCTGTAACTCTTTAGCATAACTTAAGGTATGCTCTCCTTCCGGAGGTGCCCTTTGGTCACCAAGTGATTTACCTACCAAATGAAATACCTCTTAAAGCAGGTAGCAATGGCTAGTCTCCATGTAGATGTAGATTTCATTCTCACTGTAATAAATCCATCCAGATTACTACCAGCAAGAAGTACGTTTTGCTTGCCTTGTTCCTAGCTTATTCTCAGGAGACTGAAGTCAAAAAGAGTTCCTATGGTGAGCAAGGAAACTGGCTGTCTCTGCTGGTCTGGGTTTGTATCTCAACCTGTATCTTGTTTCAGTTCTGACTGTAGCATCTCTTCTCTGATTTGATTTTTTTAGAGGCTTTCTTCTTGCACTGTGATAAACCTTCATTTTCCTGAAAATCCATGCCATTAAGGCAAGGTTTGTGTTTCAAATCTCTGTACACACTATTCACCTGTAAATGTTTCATTACTGAATGAATAAAAGCTCCAAATGATGGGCACAAATAAACTCCATCCAAGCTCAATATAACCAGACAATTCCTCACAGTTAATGGTGAGTCATGCAGAAGTGTTTGTCTTTGTATTTTTCCTGTTTCCTAGTTGTTGACCACTGTCTCCAGCTGAACACATTTTTAAGTTCCATGCTTGAATAAGAGCATGTGTGAAGTACTAGATTAACATGATATTTACTGGAAGAACACTCTTTCTCTATATATTTGTCTCTTGACTCTGATGACTCTGTTTTGGTCTCTTTGACATTGCCTCTGATTCCATCTCTGTCTTTCTGTATCACCCCCCTTTCTGTTTGTGTATATGAATGTCTGGGTGTGTTTGTGCATGTATGTGTTGGGAGGGGGTGTTTGTGTCTGTGGTCCACATAAGTGTAAGTGCATATGTTCCTGTTTATGTGGACTGAGGTGTGTATGGCTGTGCATAAAAATGTGTATAGAAGTCAGAAGAACTTCACATGCTTCACTTCCTTCAAGCATCCTCCCTCTTAATTTTTGAGGCAATGTTTATCACTGGCTTGTTACTCACATAGTAGGCTTGGCTGACTGACTCCCCAGGGATATGAGTGCCTTTGCCCCTCTGCCTCTCCAGTTCTGGCATTTTAAGTTCCTGCCACCAAAAAATCCTGGGGCCCAACATATCATTCATTCCCTTATGCTTATGAAGCACTTTACCAGGTGAGCTAGTCCCTGGACCCAAAACACATTTTGAAGTAATTTAAACAACTGGGAACTACGCTGATTCTTGTCCATTCACAACATGATGGGATCCATCCTGTATGATGTATTAGTGAGTAGTTCTTCTATTAAGGGTGATATGCAAACTAAAATGCAAGGGGTCATCAGATTTTTCTGGGAATACACATGTTGCCTTTTTCTACACATTCATTAAAGTCAAACAGTGTTTTCATAAGAAACACAAATATATATATATATATATATATATATATATAAAAGAAACACAAGTCACTGTTTTGTCAGTGAATAAACCTATAAAACCGGACATCTATACTAACATGTACTTCATGGATAAATGTGTTTGAATTATAAAATTAAACCAGGTAAGAATACTATTGGAGACTTCTCTGGGCAATGAGATGGATGGGATGTTGGTAAAATAGTCTGATTAGTTTATATATGAGGGAAGCAATGGAAAAAGATAAACTTCTGGAGAGAGAGAGAGAGAGAGAGAGAGAGAGAGAGAGAGAGAGAGAGAGAGAGAGAGAGAGAGAGAGAGAGAGAACAAATCTGGTGTAGTAGTGTATATAGTAAAGCCTTTATGTCTGCAGTTAAATGAAATGTATACTAAAGGCTTTGTGTTGGAATTTGAGTGAAATGTTTCAGCAAATGCTTTGTTATGTTTGGGTTCATCAGCAAAGGTTGAGAAAAATTCTTATAAAACTGTTCAAACCATGAAGAAAAGTTGTCGCTCTAGAAAGTCTAACCTGGTAGTCCATGAGAGCTTGCAGCTGTACTACTCTCAGTCATAACACACTTCTGGCAAACCTGGAGTACGTACTTGTGATTATTGTTACCCGTGGTCAAAGAAGACTGAGATTCGAGTGGGATATTTGTTCACATGCACAGCAAAGCATGCGGTAACTTTGGTAGATTGAACTTTTCCCAGCCCAAACTAACCTTGTATGATATTTGAATAAAGTAACTGGAGTGAGCTAACCAGATGTCAGTCTTCCCTGACAGGCTGTACTCAGGAAAATGAAGTTTTAGCATCTTGTTGAGATTCCCTTTCTACTGCAGTTTCTATGAGAAACACCAATCAATAATATGTGAATGAGGATGTCTGTAAGCCCTCCTGTATATCCATCAATGCTGATGGACACAGGGATAAGGCCTTTCTACCACTCAACTATCAGCAGCAGCATACCCTCTTAGGATGAAGTTTCCTGAAACTCCAGTGCTTTTGCTCTGACAGCAATGCACTCAGCAGCCCCTCAACATCATGAGTGGGCAATAAGTGGAGCAAATAGGAATAAGGAGAAAAGAGCAACAGTGGTGGGTCTCCTATGACACCTCATCTCTGTCCCATTATTTTATTTAAAATTATATACAAGGACTGGATACCCAGAGCTTGCTAACCAGCCATTCTAGATTATTTAAATATGCACACACAAGGGATAAGTCCTCAGGATTTACTTTTTAGATGCCTATTGTACTTGTAGAACTGCAGGGGAACAAAGGATCCTGTCTCAGAAAGCAAGACTGAAAATGCTTGTGGAATGACTGCCAGAGTTGCCTTTGTCTTCCACACAAACACACTTCCAAGCATGCTGACATACAAGGGAATACAAAAAGAAAGATAGACACAAACGGACACACACAATGCAAACATAATCACAAGATAACTCACTCACTCACGGAGAGAGAGAGAGAGAGAGAGAGAGAGAGAGAGAGAGACAGAGACAGAGACAGAGACAGAAAGAGAGAGAGACAGAGAGACAGAGAGAGACAGAGATAGAGAGACTATGTAACAGTCTCTAGCTAATAACCTTAAATATATAGATCCATACAAATATGTTTCAAATATAGCAGGATTGTTACACACCAAATATAACAGAAAGGTCATAGTATCCCGGACACCTCCACACCATGAGGTGAAGCCATTTTTCTAACAAGAGAGACCATGTCCAACCTCTAGCCAGAAGGCCTTTCTGTGCTCCAGCAATGGACAGACCAAAGACTCTCACCCATGTGGGAACTACCAAGTACCCCTTCCCTCCCTGACCTCTCCTCCCTTTTATCCTGGGGAAGACTGAGCTTCCCCTGGGGCCCCCATTTTGTTCTCAGCTCTTCCAAGCTGTCCAGTGGTGTCTGGGATGCCTGAGACTGAGAACCTGTTATCTCTAGCCTCAGTGAGGCCCAGAGACCTTGGACTGCCCCTTGTCCACCCCCTGTCAGGCTGGGTTCAGTGGCTTCCCACAGCCAGACACTCACCCAGGGCTGTGTGGAAAGGGTGCGGCACACCTGCTCAGAGCACTGGAACTCTGGTGGGACATAGGTTTTCTCCAACTCCCTTTATTCCCCCATGCCCGGTGCCCTACATACACACACACACACACACACACACACACACACACACTCACACCAAATTGTTGAGAAAGTGCTAGAGCATAAAATTTATTTTATCCATTTGGGCTTCTTTGTAACAAAATATCCTAGAGATGCCTAAAAACAAGGTCTGCTTCTCAATTCTCAGGGCAAAGAGTTCAAGAGTAGATCAGCAAATGACTCAGTATGCATGGCAGCTTCTGGCTGTGTCCTCATTCTTTTTGAGGAAGTAAGGTATCTCTTCCTGGTACCCAGTGAAGGGGATTATTCCTACTTATGAAATTTACGACTTAGTCTCCTAAATGATTCACCTCCTAATACCAGCTGCCAGGTGGGGACATTCCTCAGCGTCTAGAGTCACTTTTATCACTTGCGGTTTGGTACCATTCAGAAATACTCTTAACATTTCACTTTCAAATTTCCAATGTTTGCAGGGAATGCATTCCTTAAAGGGATTCACTCATATTGATAAATTCAGGCCTCATCAAATAATCTCTCATGTTCACATTGTTATACAAATGTGTGTGTGTGTGTGTGTGTGTACATGTGTAGATATGTGTGGGGAAGCTATAACGTGTAATTTTAGAAACACCGCTGCTACACACAAAGAACAGCCACAGGCATACCACTATCTCACTCAGCCACACCAGTTACCAGATCATCTTTTCTCAAGAACACCACTTATTCCTTGAGCTGGCTTTTCCAAGCTGCCAACAACTGTCTTTCCTGGAAATACTGGAGCTGCTGTTCACACTGTAGTAGCTAATCAATCTGACTGCCAGTTCTCTTCCCCTGCCCCATTTAGCCCCAAGGAAGGAAAACAGTGACTTTTAAAATTTTAAAACTGACCAGATAACTCAAGAGCTGGGCGAAGAACTTCCTATCCTAATCTTAACAATAGCATTCTCCATCCTCCTTGGCAGAGGCTATTGACTATGTGTCCTGAGAGACCTACATGACTACTACTTCCTATCTGCTCCACAGTCTGGTCTGAATCCCCAATCCTCTCTGGGTCCCCTTCTCTTCCTCCTAGATTCCAGAAATCCCACCTTTTTTTCCCTACAGAAGCAATTATTTTCTGCCATCCTTATTCTTAAAATCAAGAAACAATTAGGGAACCAGATTTTAGTATCAGCTCCTCCCCCTAAACCTCACTTTTTCTGTCCAAATAATAAAAAACAAACAAACAAAAAACTTCTCCTAGATATAAATTGCAAAAAAAAAGTCATAACAAGAAAATTACACAGTATGAGGTATGAAAGACATATAGCTCATCAATTTTTCAATTTACATAAAGTATTCTACCATATCTCCTAAATGAAATAGTTATGATTCTATCCATGGATTATGTTTAGCATTTTAGTCTATAACATCACTTGAAAATTATGCTATCCACTCTATAAATTCTATTAAGCAACTTAAGTTTGATTATGAGACTAAAACCAGTCTTCAACCCCATCATAAATATGAAAATGACAAAGTATTACCTGAAAATATAGGAAGCACTAACATAGCCTCCAAAACTAAGCCAATTTAGAGACATCTGACTGGACAGTCCCCCTTTTTTTAGAATCCAAAGACATCCATCTCTGGCCTTCTGGCCGAGGGTCACCCATCTGTCAGAAAATCTATACAGAAAATTGAAGGACCACTGGTCCTGCCTCAACAACGCCAGGAGTTGACTATTCTGCAAAACGTGTCTATCTCTGGACAGTACTGTCTGTAGACGAAATGGGCAGATGTTTGCCCAGTGGCTGTCCTGCCATGAAAGCAACCTTCTGAAGGTGATGGTGCACAGCATCCTCTCAGAACTATAAAGGAGGAACTGACAGGCTCAGACAAGTCTCTAGTCAAATGATTTTTTTTTAGGAATGAAATGTCTTAACTGTCATATTCTTTTCACTGCTGATGTTTTTGAAGGCTATCTATTGATGCAGATTATATCTGAACTGTTGCCCCTTAACTACTCTCAGATATTTGTCATTGGAATATCTTGAAAACACGGTTTTATAATTAATGTAGAGGCATGAGTTTGTTATACGCACGTCATATTTCTAAATTAGCTAAAAACAGTTTGTAACAGCAGTTAGAAGGACTGGATCTAAGCCTCAGTTGCTGATGAGCTGCACAGACAGAATGCCTGCCTAAGAGTAACAATATTAATCTCAAATTTTCTTTATCAATATACATATTTGTACCAATGAAAACTTTCTCTATCAAAAAATTACTTACTAAGGTAAAACAATATAACTTCATCTTTGTATCAATTATAAATATTTCAACCAATTAAGATGATGGCTGCACAATCAATTTGACCAATCTCCTCCCTGTTCCTCCCTGTTATGATTATCCAAAATTTCCTAGAATGACAATATTTACAATAACCATTTCTAGATTCCCAAACCCAGGGAATAAGATTCACAAATTTCCTACTGAACAGGGTGATAAAATGTCTTCAAAGTGGAAGGGAAGGTAGGGAAAGTAGGAGACTTGGTTAAGCCATAAGAAAGTCAAACCAGCAATTGTTAGTCAGTCTCTGATGCCTGAAATTCTGAATGAATCCATTTGAAAGGATGAATGAGGCAAGATGACCTGAAATCCTTGACGACAGGACTCCAAACAGCTTATTTCAGCATGTCTGAGGATGCATCTCACCAAAGCTATACACTACGAAATATACAAATCTGAAAACAGAATTTAAGTACCATCAAGATAATCTGAATGGATTGTGTTAGTGTATGTGGGCTGCACAGGCTAGTTAATAAAATTCTGCTCCTTGTTTGAGCATGAGAAAGACAGCTCTCTTTTTATTAGCCAATTTTAACAATAACAAATCATAGGCCTTAATTTATGCCATGTGAATGATAGCACAAAGTATCTTTACCTGTCTTGTTTGATTCTCTTGTATATTTCTAGCTTTAGACAGAGAGGGTTTCTCTCTGCCATATCTGATCCATGTAACTCTAGAAAGGGTTCAGAGCCTCCTTTCCTGTAGTCACATATATAAAGCCTTTCTTTCAAATAAGCAAGTTCTTTAGCCAGTAACTAAAAAACAAAAAACAAAAAAAAACAAAAAACAAAAAACAAAAACACAAAACAAAAACAAAACAAAACAAAAAAGTACACACACACACACACACACACACACACACACACACACACACACACACACAAAACCTTTTTAGCTTGACTTCTCTTCCAGAGGAATAATAAAATAATCACAGGACTCAAAATAACACTCATTTTGATAATTAACACAATTTTAAACAAATGAAGTAAACTAAACAAATACAGAATAAGCCTATTCTTAGGGTTTTTTGTTTGTTTGTTTGTTTGTTTGTTTGTTTGTTTGTTTTTGGTTTTTGGTTTTTGGTTTTTGTTTTTTTCTAATCTGTCATGCCAGGATATCTAACCCAGCATTCCCATGGATCCCAGGTTCAAAGAAATTGAGTTATCCTGCAAGACTTCCCTAAAGCATTTTTCTTTCTTCCTTCCTTCCTTCCTTCCTTCCTTCCTTCCTTCCTTCCTTCCTCCCTCCCTCCCTCCCTCCCTCCCTCCCTCCACACACACACTCTCTCTCTCTCATTTTGTCATACAGTCTCCTTGTATCTTTTACTGGAGGCAGCAGCCCTTCCTCTCTGCCTGCCCCCAGCTCAGCCTGCCCTTGTACAACCAGGGCTCCCAGGATCTATGGGTCAAAACTTCCTGAGCTAATTCCAAACTCTGGGAAGAATTCCCCACATGGCTTGGGTAAAATCTGTATTCACTTCTAACATTAAGAACAATTAAACTTTTTTTTAAATTTTTTAATTGGGTATTTTCCTCATTTACATTTCCAATGCTCTCCCAAAAGTCCCCCATAACCGACCCCCCACTCCCCTACCCACCCACTCCCACTTTTTGGCTCTGGCGTTCCCCTGTACTGGGGCATATAAAGTTTGCAAGTCCAATGGGCCTCTCTTTCCAGTGGTGGCTGACTAGGCCATCTTTTGATACATATGCAGCTAGAGTCAAGAGCTCCAGGGTACTGGTTAGTTCATAATGTTGTTCCACCTATAGGGTTGCAGATCCCTTTAGCTCCTTGGGTACTTTCTCTAGCTTCTCCATTGGGGGCCATGTGATCCATCCAATAGCTGACTGTGAGCATCCACTTCTGTGTTTGTAGGTGTAGTCTCACTAGAGACAGCTATATCAGGGTCCTATCAGCAAAATCTTGCTAGTGTATGCAATGGTGTCAGCGTTTGGAAGCTGATTATGGGATGGATCCCTGGATATGGATAAGGATGGTTCATCCTTTCGTCACAGCTCCAAACATTGTCTCTGTAACTCCTTCCATGGGTGTTTTGTTCCCAATTCTAAGAAGGGGCAAAGTGTCCACATTTTGGTCTTCGTTCTTCTTGAGTTTCATGTGTTTTGCAAATTATAACCTATATCTTGGGTATTCTAAGTTTCTGGGCTAATATCCACTTATCAGTGAGTATATATCATTTGAGTTCTTTTGTGATTGAGTTACCTCATTCAAAGAAAAAAAGAAAAATATATACTCTAAGGATTATAAACTTTATCCTAATCTATTTGTCTTTTCCATGCTTCCCCAGGTTAACTACTGCCTCAGTGTTTGTCATTCACTTGCAAATCTTATTCATTTTGCACATGTATCTGTATGTATAAAGATAAAGACTGTGTGGTTATGGTTATATATTGGTACATTGTGTAATATTTTGTAACAATCTCCTTTATAGTATTACACACTATTATTCATATTTTCTGGATTTGTAATGTTGTCCATTATGTAAATAAAAAATAAAGGTATTAAATGATAAAGTTAAAAAAATTGAACAAAACTTAGAATTCTACCCTCTGATTACCTGCTTGTAGGAAGCAGGCAGCTTTTACTGTCTGGATCTCTGCCTCAGAGCAGCCATCTTATGTCTTTTCACAGCAGGGGAAATCTGAACCTGTGAATTGAGCCTGCCCCTGTGCTTCTCTGCTTAAGATTCTAGTGTGCTGGAGCCACATGACTCTGCTCTACTCAACTGAGAAACTAATACTCCTAAATGTGATCCATTCCAGAATCTTAAATTAAGAGTGAATTGTCACCTACCAAGTTGGGCATCATCTGCAGCATGTAGTTTTAGAAGCATCCCTGCTCTTTTGTGGGAGCTCTCACTGAGCTCCCAGTTATGCTCAAAGACAAGCTGCTGCCATGGTGTGGTCTCAATTAGCCTGCTAGTTGCCAGCTGGTGTTTTCTTGAGAACGTCACAATTTCCTCTGGTTTGCTTTGCCAAACTTCCAACAACTGCCCTTCCTGAAAACACTGGGAGCTGCTGGTCATGCACTGCTTGCTAACCACCAGGCTGCCCGCACTCTTCTCCTGCACCCTTTAGCCCAAGGAATGAAAAAACTTCAAACATTTTTTATTTTAAAACTGACCAACCAGGCAGTGGTGGCACACGCCTTTAATCCCAGCACTAAGGAGGGAGAAGCAGGCAGATTTCTAGTTCGAGGCCAGCCTGGTCTACAGAGTGAGTTTCAGGACAGCCGGGACTATACAGAGAAACCCTGTATCGAAAAAACAAACCAAACCAAACCAACCAACCAACCAAACAAACAAAAAACCCTGACCATATATCTCAATGAATGGACAAAGAAATTCAAAGAAATTCTTATCCTATTCTTTTATTTTTATTTTTATTACTTTCTTGGTCGAATTTATTTTAGTTTTTTAGCAATTATTTTTTTATATATTTTCTTCATTTACATTTTAAATGCTATCCCCTTTCCTAGTTTCCTCTCTGAAAGTCCCCTATACACTCCCCCTACCGTGCTCCCCAATCCACCCACTCCTGCTTCCTAGAACTGGCATTTCCATATCCTGAGTATTATAATCTTTGTAAGACCAAGGGCCTCTCCTCCCACTGATGGCCAACTAGGCCATCGTCTGCTACATATGGAGCTAGAGACAAAGTTCAGAGCTGAGAAGGAAGGAAGGACCATCCAGAGACTGCCTCACCTGGGGATTCATCGCATAAACAACCACCAAACCCAGACACTATTGCATATGCAAACAAGATTTTGCTGACAGGACCCTGATATAACTATCTTGTGTGAAGCTATGCCAGTGCTTGGCAAATACATAAGTGGATGCTCACAGTCATCTATTGGATGGAACCCAGGGCCCCCAATGGAGGAGCTAGAGAAAGTACCTAGGGAGCTGAAGGGGTCTGCAATCCTATAAGAAGAACAACAATCTGAGATAACCAGTACCCCCAGAGCTCAGGCCTCTCTCTATTTTTTTCTTTTTTTTTCATTAGGTATTTATTTCATTTACATTTCCAATGCTATCCCAAAAGTTCCCCACACGCTTCCTCACCCACTCCCCCACCCACCCACTCCCAGTTCTTGGCCCTGTCGTTCCCCTGTACTGAGGCATATAAAGTTTGCATGACCAATGGGCCTCCTCTCTTTCCACTGATGGCTGACTAGGCCATCTTCGGATACATATGCAGCTAGAGACAGGAGCTCGGGGGGGGGGGTACGGGTCAGTTTATGTTGTCGTTCCACCTATAGGATTGCAGATCCCTTGGTTACTTTCCCTAGCTCCTTGGATACTTTCCCTAGCTCCTCTATTGGGGGCCCTGTGATCCATCCAATAGCTGACTGTGATCATCTACTTCTGTGTTTGCTAGGCCTTGGCATAGTCTCAAAAGAGACAGATATATCTGGGTCCTTTCAGCAAAATCTTGCTAGTGTATGCAATGGTGTCAGCATTTGGAAGGTGATTATGGGATGGATCCCCGGATATGGCAGTTTCTAGGTGGTCCATTCTTTTGTCTCAGCTCCAAACTTTATCTCTGTAACTCTTTCCATGGGTGTTTTGTTCCCAATTCTAAGAAGAGGCAAAGTGTCCACACTTTGGTCTTTGTTCTTCTTGAGTTTCCTGTGTTTTGCAAATTGTATCTTATATCTTGGGTATTCTAAGTTTCTGGACTAGTATCCACTTATCAGTGAGTACATAATGTGTGAGTTCTTTTGTGATTGGGTTACCTCACTCAGGATGATGCCCTCCAGGTCCATCCATTTGGCTAGGAATTTCATAAATTCATTCTTTTTAATAGCTGAGTAGTACTCCATTGTGTAAATGTACCAAATTTTCTGTATCCATTCCTCTGTTGAGGGGCATCTGGGTTCTTTCCAGCTTCTGGCTATTATAATCAAGGCTGAAGAAATGGCTCATTAATTAAGAGCACATTCTGCTCTTGATGAAAACCCAAGTCAGATAATTTACAACCATCCTTAACTCAGGCTCCCAGTGATCCAGTGCTCTCTTCTGGACTCTATATGAACTTGCACTTGTGTACACAAATGAGCATATAAAATAAACATATAGACATAATTATAAACTAAAACTTTAATTACAAAAAAAGCAATAGAAATAGAATCTAAGGGTTAACCTGACTCCTCAGTAAGTAAAATGTCACTTTAAACAGTCATAAGTGAAAGAGCACCCTGCAAAGAAAAAGGCACAACCATAACCAAGAGACATATAATAAAGAACAATAGAGAAAAATAAAAGAACAATTTAGAATTTATTGAACATCTTCTGTGTTTCTTACATCATGCAATATATAGGAAAACATACAGCTTGAAGATGCCTCAGATTACTGAAAACCATAGTCAAATTCATAACAATACTGGCTAAATGAGGGTGAATTTGTAAAAGGGAGTTATGCCCTGAGGGTATCCTAAATGTCAGAAGCTACTTTCTTTGAGCCCCATTAATCATGAAGATCTGAAAAACTATGATACTGTTCAAATGTGAAATAGCCCCCATAGGCTTGCTGCCAAATGTATGCCTGAATTGATAGCTCTGTATAAAATGGGGACAACTTTCTCAAAACTAATAAACAAAACAACAAAACAAAAACAAAAAGAAAAACAAACAAATACAAATCATGCAAGAAAACAAAACGAAACAAAACAAAAACAAAGGATAATAAGCAAGGATGGCTCCACAGGCTTGTTACCAATGTTTTCTTCTGGTCTCCACATTTATGCATGCATATGAATGAATATAAATAGCATGTAGCCGCACAGACACACACATACACACAAACACACACATAAACACAGGAAAACTAACACTAGAATAATTATACCACAGGAATATATTGTAACATAGGAAGGGGAAGTTTGGAGCGTATACTAGAAAGGCTTAAATGCCAGACAGAAGAGCACAAGAACTCATAGCTGGAGTGTCACATGGAGCTTTTAAACATTCTATTCCTGTGCAATCAGTCTGATAGGAGTAGGAAGGTCGCCAGAAAATGCTTCAGAGTATTGCAGTCATCAAATGTCACATGTTTATAACATTACAAAAGTTTTTACTGGTTTGATATGTGAAAGGCTTATTTCCTGGCTGCATGCACATCGTGGCCACATGTGTCAGAATATATTGCTATTATTGTTTACCTACTCTAATCATCACACAATTTCTGGATAAATGAAAAGTAAACACATATGTTTGGTCAAACTCTTGAGACATAAACTGTGTGTTTTTATATAGTTAAGAATAACATTTTCTCTATATATTATTTTAGCATTTCAGATTTCAACAGAATTCCCTGTTCTTTTTCAAAAATCTCCATAAGCATGATTTATAGCTATGCATTTTTAACAGTATCCTATCCTCAACTATACTGCATTTCTCAGAAAATACTAGAGATGTTTCTTTGACATATCTGACTATCATAATCTTACTTATTTACCTTTGTCTATAAAACTGTAAGTGTATTCTTTCCAGCTTCTGTCTATTATAAATAAGGCTGCTATGAACATAATGGAGCACGTGTCTTTTTTACAAGTTGGGACATCTTCTGGGTATATGCCAGGAGAGGTATTGCTGGATCTTCCAGTAGTACAATGTCTAATTTTCTGAGGAACCACCAGAGTGATTTCCAGAGTGGTTGTACAAGCTTGCAATCCCACCAGCAATGGAGGAGTGTTCCCCTTTCCCCACATCCTCGCCAGTATCTGCTGTCATCTGAATTTTTGATCTGAGCCATTCTGACTGGTGTGAGGTGGAATCTCAGGGTTGTTTTGATTTGCTTATGATTAAAGATTTTGAACATTGACTTTCTGATAGCATTTGAAATGTAAATGAAGAAAGTATTTAATAAAAAATAAATTAAAAAAAAGAAAAAAAAACTGTAACTGATAGAAAAGCATTGCAGATTGCAATGGTCACAGAATGAATCAATAGATTAGTTTTAGAAAAAGAAGAGGAGCAAAAATTAAGGATAATATATAAAGTATTATTTTATCTTTGTGTGTTTGTATATATATATATATATATATATATATATATATATATATATATATATATGTATATATACATGTGTACATGCTTCCTTGTTTGAATGCATGTGACATGTGTCAGGATGCACATGTGGAGTCAGAGGAAAACCTCAATTGAAAGTGAGCTATACATATATGTTTGCTCAAGCTAGCCTTCCACCTTATTTAAGCCTGAGTCCCTTTGTTCAGCACTGTGTATGCTAGATTCACAGTGATACTCCTGTTTGGCTTTAATCTCCCCATAGTGAATGCCATTAGCACCACAGACCTGTGATAGTGTGCACAGTTTTATGTGCTTTGGAGCATCTCGATTCAGGTCTTCCAAAGGAGTGCTTCAGCAAATGAGTCATTGCCCCAATCCTGATATGTTTTATAGGTTTGAAATTTCATAAGCAAATTAGAGTTATAGATGAGAAAAGCACTTTGTATAGTGTATCTGCACTACTAGAAAATTCTGTGAACAGCACAGACATCAGCCTGTTGATCCTTCCTGAGAAGTCTGATGAATGCCAAACATTTGGAGAGAACTAAATGTCAGGCAAAAGAAAACAACTCAGGGTCTGGTAAGATGGCTAAATGGATAAAGTGTTTTCTGTACAAACATGCAGACCTGTGTTCTGATCAACAGCATCCATGTAAAAGCCTAGGTCTGGGAATACAGTTACAGCATTGGGAAGGTAGAAGGAGAAGAGTCTCCAGATCTCAATGCCCAGACAGTTGAATTCATTGTTGAACTTCAGGTTCAAAATGAAAATATACTTTAAAAAAATGGAGTTAGAAGTTGGATTAAGAAACACTGCACCTGATTTTTGGCCTTTGGCTATGACATGTATGTGGATACACATCTGTACATGCACCTGTATGCATGTGTACACCCACATGCATAAAACTGACTGTAACAACTCAAAACAACATATATTTTATTTTTCTTGTTACTATTAGTACTCTTTTGACAAACTGAGGGAATGGAGCAGAGTTCAGGTTATAGTAAGGTGATATTCAGTCATACATATCAACATGTGTGCACCATCAAACAAGATATGTAGCAAATCTTGGAAAGATGGTGTCATGACAGCACAAATTATTTGTATAGTCTGATGGAGTTTCACTGTCCCAAAACTCTTGCCTAAACCTGGTCCCTACACAGTTTATCTTGACTCTCAACTTTATGGAATATAATGTCACCATGGAAACAAATTTCTCTGCACATTTGTGAGGGTATTTCTATATTAAGATAATGATGTGGAAAGACCGTCCAAAATATGGGTGAAAGTAATCAATTGTCTGGTGTCTTGGAATACAGAAAAATGAGGAAGTGAGTTGAAAAGGTTATTTTTCTTTCTCTCTACTTCATAGTTGTAAATAGGATACACTAGCTGCCCTACATTCTTGCAAGCCATGTGTTCCATATCATGATTTAGTGTACATCCTGGTATTGTTTGCCAGGATAAATCTTTCCCTGATTAAACTATGTCTTGTCATATGTTTGGTCACCTCAACAACAAACTTAACCAAAACTATATTCTGACACCTGTATAAGAAGCAATTAATATTCTCATAAAAAGGCATTACCATTCTCATAAAATTAGATAAATCATCAAAAGACTCTTGTCAATAAAGAGACTCCAAATTCTTCTTACTTCTCTTGTCTTTCTTCCATGTGGTCCCACTTACCCTTGAGTTTTCTACCATGCCTTGAAGCAAGATGAGGCTCCACACAGAAGCTTAGCAAATTCCAACACCATATGTGAGCCAAAAGAAACATCTATTATTTGTTTCCTGTATTTATATGATGTGTGTGTGTGTATGTATGTATGTGTGTATAGTGAACCCATGTGGACATGTATGTTAGCTTATGCCTAGATGCACCTGTGGGCGATGGGGCACATTTGGGCATCTGGAACAGAAGCTAATAATATACAGTCTCTTCCTCTATCTCTCACCACATATTCACTTAGGCTAGAATTTTTCACTGAATGCAGAACCTACCCTGGGAATACTATCTAAAATTCCCGAGAGGATTGCAAGTAAACCACTATGCTTTTTGTAACTTCTGTATGGGTTCAGGAGATCCAATCATTGGTCCTTGCATTTCTACCGAAAGTGTTTTAAATCTTGAAAAAAATCTCCACAGTTCTTAAACTTCTATCCTATATGTAGAAAAAAGTTTGCTCTTTCATAGAGAGAGAAAGCAGATGTTAATAATCCTTAGCAAATATTGCATACAGTTGTAGACATACTTCCCTATTGTGTTTTCAATCAGAGTACCAGTACATTCATGATTATAAGATGCTAAGATGAAATATGAATTGAAGCTTAGAGTATAGGCTTGAAAGTTTGGTATCTCAGAACTTTGGGATTATAAAACTGCACATATAAAATATTAATGAAATTCTACAAAACTGTGAAAGCAATACCAAAAAATATAAAGAAATTGAATACTACATGAAAAACTAATATATTCTAATGAAAACAAAGAGAAAAGTCCCCAGTTAGGAGATAAATTATTTTTGTAAAAGTTTAAATAAATACGATAATACACAAAATCCTAAATAATTGATGAAATGTAGTCTATATCCATATGTGCTATTTCTAATTCCCTCATTATTCACAGTAAACTGGTCACAAACACACATATTGTAAGAAAACTGGATGAAGCCAAGAGAGTAAAAAAGCCAAGAAATGCTTGAAAATATCTCAGAAAATGAAGCTGAAGAGATGGTTTAGTGGTCAAGTGTGCGTGCTACATAAGCTCAGAGACAAGATTCAATCACTAGTACCCACATACCACTTAGAGCATGGCGACACATGCTTTTATGACAGGAAGACACTGAAAGTCTGCTGTTCAGTGAGCCCATTGAAGCCTCAGAGCTCAAATACACAAAAAGACCCAGACATCAAGGGAAATGGTTGAGTGGTATAGAGTAAGATACATGATGTCTTTCTCTCACATGCATAGGCATTGGTACACATATATGTATATGTTTCCAATGACGTGTGACTACTAAGTTTATGGATAATAGATGAGAACCTGCTATGACCCATGGTCTCAACCATGGCCTTGTGGAAATTTTTTAGCTTTCATAAACAGCCCTGAGAGAACCTTTCTTGTCAAAACAAAGAATATTTGTGGGTGGAGATGGCACTGTGATCATTGGTTCCAAGAAGTGAACATTGCCACCTGGCCCTCGGAGAGCCCATGGGCTCTTTTCCCCTCCTTTGGAACTTCCTCTTGAATAAAGTATTTTAGAGCTTGATCAGACAAACTATCTTGTTCTCACTCGTTGTGTCTCTTGTCCCTCTCACTCTCTCTCCCCTATCCTAGGTCCCTGCTGACTATCCCTGCAGATCAGGGCAAGAACCCACTACTGGCACATTTCCAAACCAGTATAATTTCCAAATATATTCTAGACATAAATCTTTATATCTACAGATAAGTTTAGCTCTATACCTTCACCATAGAATCTTATTTTTGTAGTAGGTAATTAACTATAGAGAAATCATATCTAAATGAAGAGAACAACTAACATTGGAATACCAAACCACAATTGATATACCTAAAACACAAACTCTATGCCTAAAACTCAGGGAACATAAAAGAGAGAATGGAAACACTTTATAAAATCCAGAGGAGCAGGACATTTGTGGAGAGATAATCTCTTCAATCTGTGACAGTGACCTCCTCTTCTGGTGTGTCTGAAGACAGCTACAGTGTACTTACATATAATAATATATAGAATTTGGAAAAAAATAAAGTCAAGTATGATCTAGACAATGACTATACTTTTTTTTTAGTGGAAACTGAGGGACAGATTTTACTAAATGTATTCACTCTTCACTTGGACCTACAGATATTTGTTGGTTGCTGAAACAGCACAAAATTTGATAATTTTATCTTCACTTAAAGACCATCTTCTTTGCAATCTTATAATTTGGGTGAGAGTCCTGTTAAATAACATGTGTGAACATGTTAAAAATTTAAGGAGTCATATTAGTTATTCTTTTGATGTTGTGATAAAACACTAGGCAAAGCAACTTAGAAGATGTAGTTGATTTGTGCTCATACTTCTAGAGAGATAAGGGCTCATTACCTGGAAATATAGTAATTGATATTTAAGAATTCTTCTTTCATGGTTGCTCCCTTTCTTCCCTTGTACATTCTTACAATTCCATAGCTTTTTCCTCTTTCTCTTCCTCCTTATGGTCTAAATCCCAGAAAATCAAAACCCCAACTTTGTCTTTTTTCTCCAGCAATTGCCTGCTGCCATATTTATTTACCAATCACAAATAACTGAGGGCAGAGTCACTCAGGCTATCATGCAGACTCCAAATCTTGGAGGACAGCACTTAATATTATAATAAACAGTAAAAGAAAAACTTCAACATGGCAGCAAGTAGTAGGTACAGTGGCAGTAGCAGGAAGCTTAGAGTTGACATTTTTAAATATGAGCATTAAAAAGGGCAAACTAGAAGTAGAATTAGATTAACCCTATTCCCAATGATGTACTTTCTCCTGAAAGGTTATACTACCTAGACCTCCCACCAAATGCACCACTAGAGAAGAAGTATTTAACTGTCAAAAACTATGGGGGCATGTCTGCTTCAACCAACTATAGAAGAGTGATTTTAAAACTGGCCTTTCAGTACAAAGGCCCTAAAATATGGGTAACTAAGATTTTCCTAAATTTATACCTAGAGCATAATAAATGATCAATTGCTAAGTTTTACCACATGCTCTTCCAGACCCCATGAGTTAGTTTCACTATAAGTCTCTTGTCAGGAGTTATATGTGGACTTGATCAGAAGTACAAAGGAAAAAAACGTAAGTGAAAAACATCATGAGTTAACCTACCAAGTCATTGTGAATCACTACAAAATAAAAATTCTCCATATGGGGGTTTTGAATGGTCCCCTGACCTCTATTTTTTGGCTCTGGGATTTCTCTTCCTACCACAGGGCCTTGGGAGACCCCAAGAGGATTCTTCTTCAATGTGGAGGCCACAAGAACAAACAGTCTGTAACAATACTAGGCCACCAATCCCCTGTCTGAGGCACAGATAGCAGGGATAATTGACAGCATATACATGATCCTCATGGCTAAAGGACAGCATAAATATATAATCAAAATGAGCCAGGACAATATGACATGGCTAGAGGCCAGCTATCCTAATATAGCAAGCCCTGAACATCCTCACAAAACTGAAGCACAAGAAGATAATCTAAAATCCAAATTTATAAATATGATAGAGGTCTTTAAATAGGAAACTTATAAATCCCTTAAAGGGATACATGAAAATACTTTCAAACAGGTAGAGTCCTTAAAAGAGGAAATGAATAAATATAAATCAATACAAGAAAATAAGACAAACAGGTAAAGGATATGAATAAATCTGTCTCAAAACTGAAAGTAGAAAGAGAACCAATGAAGAAAACAGAAACTGGGGCAATTCTAGAAATGGAAAACCTAAGAAAGAGAAGAGGAACTAGGGAAATAAACATTATCCAGTATTCAAGAGAAGGAAGAGAGAATTTCAGGCATAGAATATGTAATGGAAAAAATCAACAAATACCTCAAAAATTCAAACACTGAAATGTTTATGAAAAAAACTTTTAGGAGATTAAGGGCATTGTGAAAAAAAAATATGCCTAAGAAAAATATTCATAGAAGATGGGGAAAAGATTACTATCTCAAAGGCCAAGAAAATATCTACAACAGAATTATAGAAGAAATATTTCATAACCTAAAGAGATGCTTATAAATGTATATCAAATTTACAAAGCACCAAATTGATTGGAACAGAAAAAAAATAAATTAAAACACTGAAAGTACAAAACCAACAAAGAACAGTAAAAGATGCAAGGGAAAAAGCCATGTAGCATGTAAAGGCAGAGCTTTCTGAATTATATCTGACTTCCTAAGAGAAATTCTAAAATCAAGAAGGGCCTGGGCATATGTTTGCAGATCCAAATGTACCGTACATGTTAGCCAGGCCAGACTATTATATCCAACAAAACTCAGTTATAACCAGTGGAGAAAATGAGATTTCAGTACAAAACCAAATTAAAAAAAAATATATTTCCACTAAACTACAAAGAACCCTAGAAGAGAAATTCCAAACCACTGGGATAACTATACTCAAAAAAATGAAGAAATAAATAATTTCATGCTATTAAAACTACAAGAAGGAAGCATGTACACCACAGCCGCAAATTTCAAAATGACAGTAATTAACAATCACTGGGAATTTATATATCCCAATGTAAATGGAATCATTTACCAAAAAAAAAAAGAAGGATCTATTGTTTTGCTGAATACAGAAAACATATCTCAATAGTGAGGATAGATATTACTTCAAAGTAATGGACTAAAATTAAAGGGTTTCCAGGCAAAAGAATCCATGCAACAAGCAGGACTACACATTCTAATATTTAACAAAATAGCATTTCAACCAAAATTAATCAGCAAACATACTTCATAATAAAAATAGTAAAGATCTACCAAGAAGACTTCTAAGTTCTGAACTTATATGCCCCAAATGTAGTACAAACAAATAAAATTTATTCTCTACTAGCTTACTAATAAATGAGACTCAGACTATGGTTATTTTTTTTTTGTCTTTGACAATTACCTGTGTGTGTGTGGGGGGGGGGTTAATCCCTTATCTACTCTTTGAACTGTTGGCCAGGTTACTACCCCAGTGGTGTACTCCAGAAATTTGTCTTTCTCCTGGCCATGTGCTGATTGTCCATTAGCCTTCATGACAGCTTCCTCTCTCCTCTCTTTCTTCCTTCTCCCATAGGATCTCTCCTTCTCCAATGGTCACTCCAAACCACCTGCCTCTAATCCCTACAGTAATTGGGTGTAGCCAACTTTATTTAACCAAAAGTTTTAAGTAAGAAACAAGGTTTGCACAACAAAAGGTTGTAATCCTGAAAAGTTACTGATAGACATTGAAATTTAGGTATAGAATTTAGCATTACAATACATAGCAATAGTCCACACTTCAACAATTGTTGGGAGCCGCGCCCACATTCGCTGTTACAAGATGGCGCTGACAGCTGTGTTCTAAGTGGTAAACAAATAATCTGCGCATGTGCCGAGGGTGGTTCTCCACTCCATGTGCTCTGCCTTCCCCGTGACGTCAACTCGGCCGATGGGCTGCAGCCAATCAGGGAGTGACACGTCCTAGGCGAAGGATAATTCTCCTTAATAGGGACGGGGTTTCGTTTTCTCTCTCTCTTGCTTCTTACACTCTTGCTCCTGAAGATGTAAGCAATAAAGTTTTGCCGCAGAAGATTTTGGTTTGCTGTGTTCTTCCTGGCCGGGCGTGAGAACGCGTTTAATAACAATTGGTGCCGAATTCCGGGACGAGAAAAAACTCGGGACTGGCGCAAGGAAGATCCCTCATTCCAGAACCAGAACTGCGGGTCGCGGTAATAAAGGTTCCCGTAAAGCAGACTGTTAAGAAGGATTCAACTGTATGAATTCAGAACTTTTCAGCTGGGGAACGAGAGTACCAGTGAGTACAGCTTTACGAGGTAAGCCTGGCCTTGAACTTTCTAAGGAAATTCAAGACAGTCTATCAGAAGTAAAGTGGAAAATGGCTTTACAAGTTATGTTTGGCCTTGAATTTTTTCTAGTGTTAGAAGCCCTTTTGTTCCTTTTCACATGTTATCAAGTGGTTAAGGCAGGGCGGATTCTAGATGAAATTCAGGGCAATCTATCAGAAGTAAAGCGGGGAGAGAGAGTAGGAGCAAAGAGAAAATATGGTACACAAAATAAGTATACAGGCCTTTCCAAGGGTCTTGAACCCGAGGAAAAGTTAAGGTTAGGTAGGAATACCTGGAGAGAGATTAGAAGAAAAAGAGGAAAAAGGGAAAAGAAGAAAGATCAATTAGCGGAGGTCTCTAGGAAAAGGAGCCTGTGCTCATCGCTGGATGGGCTCGGGGAGCCAGCTCTTAGTAGCTCTGAAGCAGATGAAGAATTCTCCTCTGAGGAAACAGACTGGGAGGAAGAAGCAGCTCATTATGAGAAAAAAGGGTACCAGCCAGGTAAAGTGCTAGCTAATCAGTTAAGGAAGCCAAAAGCGGCTGGCGAAGGCCAGTTTGCTGATTGGCCTCAGGGCAGTCGGCTTCAAGGTCCGCCCTATGCGGAGTCCCCGCCCTGCGTAGTGCGTCAGCAATGCGCAGAGAGGCAATGCGCAGAGAGATGCGCAGAGAGGCAATGCGCAGAGAGATGCGCAGAGAGGCAGTGCGCAGAGAGGCAGTGCGCAGAGAGGCAGTGCGCAGAGAGGCAGTGCGCAGACTCATTCATTCCCAGAGAGGAACAAAGGAAAATACAACAGGCATTTCCAGTCTTTGAAGGAGCCGAGGGTGGGCGTGTCCACGCTCCGGTAGAATACTTACAAATTAAAGAACTCGCCGAGTCGGTCCGTAAATACGGAACCAATGCTAATTTTACCTTGGTGCAGTTAGACAGGCTCGCTGGCATGGCACTAACTCCTGCTGACTGGCAAACGATTGTAAAAGCCGCTCTCCCTAGTATGGGCAAATATATAGAATGGAGAGCTCTTTGGCATGAAACTGCACAAGCGCAGGCCCGAGCAAACGCAGCTGCTTTGACTCCAGAGCAGAGAGATTGGACTTTTGACTTGTTAACGGGTCAGGGAGCTTATTCTGCTGATCAAACAAACTACCATTGGGGAGCTTATGCCCAGATTTCTTCCACGGCTATTAGGGCCTGGAAGGCGCTCTCCCGAGCAGGTGAAACCACTGGTCAATTAACAAAAGTTGTCCAGGGACCTCAGGAATCCTTCTCAGATTTTGTGGCCAGAATGACAGAGGCAGCAGAGCGTATTTTTGGAGATTCAGAGCAAGCCGCGCCTCTGGTAGAACAGCTAATCTATGAGCAAGCCACAAAGGAGTGCCGAGCGGCCATAGCCCCAAGAAAGAACAAAGGCTTACAAGACTGGCTCAGGGTCTGTCGAGAGCTTGGGGGACCTCTCACCAATGCAGGCTTAGCGGCCGCCATCCTCCAATCTCAGAACCGCTCCATGAGCAGAAATGATCAGAGGACATGTTTTAATTGCGGAAAGCCTGGGCATTTTAAGAAAGATTGCAGAGCTCCAGATAAACAGGGAGGGACTCTCACTCTTTGCTCTAAGTGTGGCAAGGGTTATCATAGAGCTGACCAGTGTCGCTCTGTGAGGGATATAAAGGGCAGAATTCTTCCCCCACCTGATAGTCAATCAGCTTATGTGCCAAAAAACGGGTCATCGGGCCCTCGGTCCCAGGGCCCTCAAAGATATGGGAACCGGTTTGTCAGGACCCAGGAAGCAGTCAGAGAGGCGACCCAGGAAGACCCACAAGGGTGGACCTGCGTGCCGCCTCCGACTTCCTATTAATGCCTCAAATGAGTATTCAGCCGGTGCCAGTGGAGCCTATACCATCCTTGCCCCCGGGAACCATGGGCCTTATTCTCGGCCGGGGTTCACTCACCTTGCAGGGCTTAGTAGTCCACCCTGGAGTTATGGATTGTCAACATTCCCCTGAAATACAGGTCCTGTGCTCAAGCCCTAAAGGCGTTTTTTCTATTAGTAAAGGAGATAGGATAGCTCAGCTGCTGCTCCTCCCTGATAATACCAGGGAAAAATCTGCAGGACCTGAGATAAAGAAAATGGGCTCCTCAGGAAATGATTCTGCCTATTTGGTTGTATCTTTGAATAATAGACCTAAGCTCCGCCTTAAGATTAATGGAAAAGAGTTTGAAGGCATCCTTGATACCGGAGCAGATAAAAGTATAATCTCTACACATTGGTGGCCCAAAGCATGGCCCACCACAGAGTCATCTCATTCATTACAGGGCCTAGGATATCAATCATGTCCCACTATAAGCTCCGTTGCCTTGACGTGGGAATCCTCTGAAGGACAGCAAGGGAAATTCATACCTTATGTGCTCCCACTCCCGGTTAACCTCTGGGGAAGGGATATTATGCAGCATTTGGGCCTTATTTTGTCCAATGAAAACGCCCCATCGGGAGGGTATTCAGCTAAAGCAAAAAATATCATGGCAAAGATGGGTTATAAAGAAGGAAAAGGGTTAGGACATCAAGAACAGGGAAGGATAGAGCCTATCTTACCTAATGGAAACCAAGACAGACAGGGTCTGGGTTTTCCATAGCAGCCATTGGGGCAGCACGGCCCATACCATGGAAAACGGGGAATCCAGTGTGGGTTCCTCAATGGCCCCTATCCTCTGAAAAACTGGAAGCTGTGATTCAACTGGTAGAGGAACAATTAAAACTAGGCCATATTGAGCCATCTACCTCACCTTGGAATACTCCAATTTTTGTAATTAAGAAAAAGTCAGGAAAGTGGAGACTGCTCCATGACCTCAGAGCCATTAATGAGCAAATGAACTTATTTGGCCCAGTACAGAGGGGTCTCCCTGTACTTTCCGCCTTACCACGTGGCTGGAATTTAATTATTATAGATATTAAAGATTGTTTCTTTTCTATACCTTTGTGTCCAAGGGATAGGCCCAGATTTGCCTTTACCATCCCCTCTATTAATCACATGGAACCTGATAAGAGGTATCAATGGAAGGTCTTACCACAGGGAATGTCCAATAGTCCTACAATGTGCCAACTTTATGTGCAAGAAGCTCTTTTGCCAGTGAGGGAACAATTCCCCTCTTTAATTTTGCTCCTTTACATGGATGACATCCTCCTGTGCCATAAAGACCTTACCATGCTACAAAAGGCATATCCTTTTCTACTTAAAACTTTAAGTCAGTGGGGTTTACAGATAGCCACATAAAAGGTCCAAATTTCTGATACAGGACAATTCTTGGGCTCTGTGGTGTCCCCAGATAAGATTGTGCCCCAAAAGGTAGAGATAAGAAGAGATCACCTCCATACCTTAAATGATTTTCAAAAGCTGTTGGGAGATATTAATTGGCTCAGACCTTTTTTAAAGATTCCTTCCGCTGAGTTAAGGCCTTTGTTTGGTATTTTAGAAGGAGATCCTCATATCTCCTCCCCTAGGACTCTTACTCTAGCTGCTAACCAGGCCTTACAAAAAGTGGAAAATGCCTTACAAAATGCACAATTACAACGTATTGAGGATTCGCAGCCTTTCAGTTTGTGTGTCTTTAAGACAGCACAATTGCCAACTGCAGTTTTGTGGCAGAATGGGCCATTGTTGTGGATCCATCCAAACGTATCCCCAGCTAAAATAATAGATTGGTATCCTGATGCAATTGCACAGCTTGCCCTTAAAGGTCTAAAAGCAGCAATCACCCACTTTGGGCGAAGTCCATATCTTTTAATTGTACCTTATACCGCTGCACAGGTTCAAACCTTGGCAGCCACATCTAATGATTGGGCAGTTTTAGTTACCTCCTTTTCAGGAAAAATAGATAACCATTATCCAAAGCATCCAATCTTACAGTTTGCCCAAAATCAATCTGTTGTGTTTCCACAAATAACAGTAAGAAACCCACTTAAAAATGGGATTGTGGTATATACTGATGGATCAAAAACTGGCATAGGTGCCTATGTGGCTAATGGTAAAGACTCACCCGAAAAATCCAGACTGACCAAGGGAATACTGATGTCCCTCGTCTTGGTGATGTCCAGGGCGTCAATAATAAAGAGAGAGCAGCGTTGGGGGATAATGTCGACATTTCCACTCCCAATGACGGTGATGTATAATGCTCAAGTATTCTCCTGCTTTTTTACCACTAACTGGGAACTGGGTTTGGCCTTAATTCAGACAGCCTTGGCTCTGTCTGGACAGGTCCAGACGACTGACACCATTAACACTTTGTCAGCCTCAGTGACTACAGTCATAGATGAACAGGCCTCAGCTAATGTCAAGATACAGAGAGGTCTCATGCTGGTTAATCAACTCATAGATCTTGTCCAGATACAACTAGATGTATTATGACAAATAACTCAGTTGGGATGTAAACAAAAGTTTCCGGGATTGTGTGTTACTTCCATTCAGTATGTTAAATTTACTAGGGCAGCTAATTTGTCAAAAAGTCTTTTTCAGTATATGTTACAGAATTGGATGGCTGAATTTGAACAGATCCTTCGGGAATTGAGACTTCAGGTCAACTCCACGCGCTTGGACCTGTCCCTGACCAAAGGATTACCCAATTGGATCTCCTCAGCATTTTCTTTCTTTAAAGAATGGGTGGGATTGATATTATTTGGAGATACACTTTGCTGTGGATTAGTGTTGCTTCTTTGATTGGTCTGTAAGCTTAAGGCCCAAACTAGGAGAGACAAGGTGGTTATTGCCCAGGCGCTTGCAGGACTAGAACATGGAGCTTCCCCTGATATATCTATGCTTAGGCAATAGGTCGCTGGCCACTCAGCTCTTATATCCCATGAGGCTAGTCTCATTGCACGGGATAGAGTGAGTGTGCTTCAGCAGCCCGAGAGAGTTGCACGGCTAAGCACTGCAGTAGAAAGGCTCTGCGGCATATATGAGCCTATTCTAGGGAGACATGTCATCTTTCAAGAAGGTTGAGTGTCCAAGTGTCCTTCTCTCCAGGCAAAACGACACGGGAGCAGGTCAGGGTTGCTCTGGGTAAAAGCCTGTGAGCCTAAGAGCTAATCCTGTACATGGTTCCTTTACCTACACACTGGGGATTTGACCTCTATCTCCACTCTCATTAATATGGGTGGCCTATTTGCTCTTATTAAAAGGAAAGGGGGAGATGTTGGGAGCCGCGCCCACATTCGCCGTTACAAGATGGCGCTGACAGCTGTGTTCTAAGTGGTAAACAAATAATCTGCGCATGTGCCGAGGGTGGTTCTCCACTCCATGTGCTCTGCCTTCCCCGTGACGTCAACTCGGCCGATGGGCTGCAGCCAATCAGGGAGTGACACGTCCTAGGCGAAGGATAATTCTCCTTAATAGGGACGGGGTTTCGTTTTCTCTCTCTCTTGCTTCTTACACTCTTGCTCCTGAAGATGTAAGCAATAAAGTTTTGCCGCAGAAGATTTTGGTTTGCTGTGTTCTTCCTGGCCGGGCGTGAGAACGCGTTTAATAACAAACAATTCCTGTTTGTTTTGTCTTGTTTAATAATCTAAATAAAAAGGCTCTGTCTCTTATAATAAAAAACTCCATACCCTATGAACAATTTTGAAATTATTATGAAAATTATTAGTAAAAGGTATATTAAAATTACAATATGTTTATATTTGGCAATTAAGGAGAAAGTATTTTATTATCTATCCATTCTGGTAAGTTCAGAGTTCTCTATCTAAATCAATTTTTATCCTAACTTGTATTATGCTCCTAAAATTACCTTCTTAAACTTAGAGCATCCTTTTAAATCCTAAACAACTTAAGCATAGAGTAAGACTGTGACTATTTAGTCTTCAACCCCAAAGAAGGAAATTAAGATTACCTGAATATGGAGAAAGCACAAGGATACAGCTTCCAAAAATGTAGAATTGGCGTAGACAGCTGACTGCCTTGACCAGCCTCAATATTTTCTATATTGGTGGAGCATTTTTCTCCAGCCTCTGGCACAGGATATCTGAGACTGTTTGTGAGGTAGAAATTATGAAATAATTGTTTACCTTGTTTGGCAGAGCTTGGTAATTGACTTACCTACATCCATTTTTCCTTTCTGGATGGTATTCTATGTGAAGATAAATTTAGAACATTTTTTTTTAATTTTGCATAGTGGTTAACTTGCCAAAATTGAAGTAACTCTATTTGAAGGCCTTTCTATGCTAATCATCTTCTTTCAAGATTAATGGGGCTGCTGCTATGAGCTGACTTGTCTCAATGTCAAAAATGCCTTAAATGAATAGAAAACATCTTCAAATGCCATTCTCTGTCAGTCTCTGAGGTTTTGAAGATGATCTATTTATTCACAGCATATCTGCACAGCAAAAGATGCTTGTCACCAGATAACTTTTATCTTAACAAGGTACTCTGTATATTTATGTGATAATCTAGATTAGAGTTTAATATGTCATGAGTTTGATTGACAAGCTAGTAAATTGCATTGATTAATTAACCTATAAACAGTTTGTACTAGCAGGTATTTAAAAGAATAGGGTTAAAATTGGTACTTTTAAATGAGTTGCACAGGCACAAAGCCTATCTAAGAACTGAAACATACACATATTATGTTGTAATAAAGTTAATCTTAAATTTTGTCTCGATATACAAAGATTTATACCATTGAAAAATTAAACCTGTATGAATATATGAAATTCTGTAATAATATAACATAATGGCTATAAAGTGTTTCTGTTTCAAGAGTAGATTAAAAATCTACAATTATTTGTCTAATTTGATTTTTAATAATATGTTTATCTCCTCTTTTTGTTATCACCTCATGTTCCCATTCCTAGGAAAGAAAAACAGTAATACCTGAGTCTAAGCTTCCTATTTTGTTTCTTCCCTATCTAAACCCATAATTATTTGTAATCATCTCTTAAAATAACACCATATCTATAATTTATAAAATGAACCAAAATATTCACCCCAACTTAAGGGATTGGGATGGCAGTCTTTTAATAGTTGTTTCCTGCTGAATTGTGATGAAGAATTGCTGTTTCGGGGTGCAATAGGACAGTGATAAATGGTTAAATTAAAGTGAAGCTAGCTGAAACTATTTGTTGTCCAGTCCTTATATTTTGAAAAAGTTCAGGGTTTAAATGAAGTTCTGGTTGGAAGCTTCTCTAAGGGTAGGCAATACAGGGCCACTGTAGATTAGCAGCCTATTATAAGTTGTTCTTGAAACAAGTCTCTGGAAACAGCATCAGTTGAGACGGGATCAGAAAGGGAGCCAGTCATTTTAGCAGATATAAGGGTGAATCTTGTCAGAGCTACCCTCTTGCTGTTTAATTCTATAATATATAAACCTAACAAGAAATATTTAATTCTATAAAGATATTTATAAGAAAGATGCAAGATGCATGGATCAGTTAAAAACATGAATATTTTCTTCTTGTTTGAGGAGGTGAAAGACAACTACCTTTTGAATGAATTAGTTTAATATAAAATTTAATATGGTTCTTCATTTGGGCCAAAAGAAAGGATGCCATGATGAATTTTGAGGACTCTATATTCAATATGATCCTTTACCTATGGGTAGTTGAAGTATAGCTAGAGATATTTTTATGTCTCAGTCAGCTTTAGAGCTGCTCTCATGGTGAGGAATCAGCAAATTTTGTTATATGTAGTGTTTTGTCTTCGTGATTTTCTTTTCTTCCTGTTTGTAACCAAGAAATTCAAGGTGCCATGCATGAACAAATTTGATCCTTATTACTTTGGAAACAATCAAAACATTTTTTTTTAATTTTCTGTTAACAAAAAAAAAATGAAAGAAAAGAAAAAGAAAACAGAAAAAGAATAAAAGATCCTATATCCCAAAATGACATGTTCTTGGTAATGCAACTCAATGTCACCAAAGAATAGATTTTCTGGTCTTCATCTGCACTATGGAGCTAAGGCTCTTCCACAGCTGTCTGTGCACATGTCCCACCAGTAGAGAGCTCCTCTTCAAGGAGTGCTGACAAAGGCTTAGAGGCCCTATAGGAGAGACTATACCATCTATAGACTGAAAGACCAACTAACACTACAGGTAACCAGATGGCAAAAGGCATGCACAACAACCTTACCTAGAGAAACCAACGCTAATGCCATCATCAGAAACCAGTTCTCCCACTGGATACCCCAACACACTGGAAAAGCAAGATTTAGATTTAAAATCACATCTCATGATGCTGGTAGATGATTTTAAGAAGAACATAAATAACTCTCTTAAGAAAATACAGGGGAACAGAAGTAAAAATGTAGAACCCCTTAAAAAGGAATACAAATATCACCTAAAGAATTACAGAAAAACACAATCAAACATAGAGAAGAATTGAATAAAACCATGTAGGATCTAAAAATGGAAGAAGAAACAGTAAAGTAATCACAAAGGGAGAAATCACTGGAGATAGAAAACTTTTTTTTTTTTTTTGAAGGGAAACATTTTTTTTAATTTTTATTAGATATTTCCTTCATTTACATTTCAAATGCTATCCTGAAAGTCCCCTTTACCATCCCCCCACCCTGCTCCCCTACCCACCCACTCCCACTTCTTGGCCTTGGCATTCCCCTGTACTGGGGCATATAAAGTTTGCAAGACCAAGGGGCCTCTTTTGAAGGGAAACATTTTAAAAGGATCTTGCTTTGAGATTTAGAGGGCAAGTCCAGGACTATAATAGCAGAGAGCATGACAACAGACATGCAGGCATAATGTTGCAGCACTGTGACATATTTTTCCTACCAGATCAAGGCAAAACTAGGGAGCCAATAGGAATGTTTTGAATCCTCAATGACTACCTTTGGTAATTAACCTCATCCAACAAGGCCATACCTTCTGCAAAATGGGCATATTTCCTAATTCATACCAAAGAGATCCACCAGCTAGGGACCAAGCATTCAAACATAAGAGCCCTTGGGTTCCCTACTCATTCCAAACACTATCTTCATGTAAATCTCTCAAATTGAAAGCCTCAGTTACTTTGATTACTCGTGTGTGTGTGTGTGTGTGTGTGTGTGTGTGTGTGTGTGTGTGTCAGAGAGAAAGAGAGAGCAAGAGAGCGAGAGAGCGAGAGAGAGGGGGAGAGAGAAAGGCAGAGAAACAAAAAAGAGATAATATATGGGCACAAATATACAAATTTAACCTGCTAAGTCTATTTTTATTGTTTAGCTATTTGTTTCAACTCTGGACACTTAGTACTGGAAAACCAATTTGGAGCCTCAGCCTTGAAGAACCTAATAAATCCTTCCACGATAGTCATTACCTAACTGTAGGTTTTTGACTGGATTGGACCTCTTGAAATTTCCCCTTTAATTTTAGCATGTGTAGTGATATTATCATTGCTAGTCACTTTGCCTCAGTTAGGATGGAATAAGAATTTAGTTTTGATTTGAATTTTCCTTAAAGATAAAGAAAGAATATTGAAAAAAAAAAAAACGAAGTACTTACTTGGCATTTGTATTTGATTACTTGTAAACTTAGCTTCATAATTTGTTGATCCTATTACTTGCTTCTTTAATTATTCATTTTATTTTTGAAATTATTATAGCATCATTTTAAGGTCTTTTTCCTCACTTCACACCCTACAATATACTCGTTTTTCGTCTCCTAATCTATGACTTCTTTTTCATTGACATGTATATTTCTAATTATATAAATTCAACCTAATCAGTCTGTGTATTGTTACTTGCACATATGTTTTCCTTTTTTTTTTTTCCATTTTTATTAGGTATTTAGCTCATTTGCATTTCCAATGCTATACCAAAAGCCCCCCATACCCACAAACCCCCACTCCCATACCCGCCCACTCCCCCTTTTTGGCCCTAGCGTTCCCCTGTACTGGGGCATATAAAGTTTGCGTGTCCAATGGGCCTCTCTTTCCAGTGATGGCCGACTAGGCCATCTTTTGATACATATGCAGCTAGAGTCAAGAGCTCCGGGGTACTGGTTAGTTCATAATGTTGTTCCACCTATAGGGTTGCAGATCCCTTTAGCTCCTTGGGTACTTTCTCTAGCTCCTCCATTGGGAGCCCTGTGATCCATCCATTAGCTGACTGTGAGCATCCACTTCTGTGTTTGCTAGGCCCTGGCATAGTCTCATAAGAGACAGCTACATCTGGGTCCTTTCGATAAAATCTTGCTAGTGTATGCAATGGTGTCAGCGTTTGGATGCTGATTATGGGGTGGATCCCTGGATATGGCAGTCTCTACATGGTCCATCCTTTCATCTCAGCTCCAAACTTTGTCTCTGTAACTCCTTCCAAGGGTGTTTTGTTCCCACTTCTAAGGAGGGGCATAGTGTCCACACTTCAGTCTTCATTTTTCTTGAGTTTCATGTGTTTAGGAAATTGTATCTTATATCTTGGGTATCCTAGGTTTTGGGCTAATATCCACTTATCAGTGAGTACATATTGTGTGAGTTCCTTTGTGAATGTGTTACCTCACTCAGGATGATGCCCTCCAGGTCCATCCATTTGGCTAGGAATTTCATAAATTCATTCTTTTTAATAGCTGAGTAGTACTCCATTGTGTAGATGTACCACATTTTCTGTATCCATTCCTCTGTTGAGGGGCATCTGGGTTCTTTCCAGCTTCTGGCTATTATAAATAAGGCTGCTATGAACATAGTGGAGCATGTGTCCTTCTTACCAGTTGGGGCATCTTCTGGATATATGCCCAGGAGAGGTATTGCTGGATCCTCCGGTAGTACTATGTCCAATTTTCTAAGGAACCACTAGACAGATTTCCAGAGTGGTTGTACAAGCCTGCAATCCCACCAACAATGGAGGAGTGTTCCTCTTTCTCCACATCCTCGCCAGCATCTGCTGTCACCTGAATTTTTGATCTTAGCCATTCTGACTGGTGTGAGGTGGAATCTCAGGGTTGTTTTGATTTGCATTTCCCTGATGATTAAGGATGTTGAACATAGTGGAACATGTGTCCTTCTTACCAGTTGGAGCATCTTCTGGATATATGGCCAGGAGAGGTATTGCTGGATTCTCCGGTAGTACTATGTCCAATTTTCTGAGGAACTGCCCGAATGATTTCCAGAGTGGTTGTACAAGCCTGCAATCCCACCAACAATGGAGGAGTGTTCCTCTTTCTCCACACCCACGCCATCATCTTCTGTCACCTGAATTTTTCATCTTAGCCATTCTGACCCGTGTGAGGTGGAATCTCAGGGTTGTTTTGATTTGCATTTCCCTGATGATTAAGGATGTTGAACATTTTTTCAGGTGCTTCTCTGCCATTCGCTATTCCTCAGGTGAGAATTCTTTGTTCATTTCTGAGCCCCATTTTTTAATGGGGTTATTTGATTTTATGGAGTCTACTTTGTTGAGTTCTTTATATATATTGGATATTAGTCCCCTGTCCGATTTGGGATTGGTAAAGATCCTTTCCCAATCTGTTGGTGGTCTTTTTGTCTTATTGACGGTGTCTTTTGCCTTGCAGAAGCTTTGCAATTTTATGAGGTCCCATGACAAAACAAAATTTACACAATGTCTTTTCACAAATCCAGCCCTTCAAAGAATAATAAAGGGAAAACTCCAATACAAGGATGGAAACCACATCCTAGAAAAAGCAAGAAAGTAATCCTTCAACAAACCTAAAAGAAGACAGACACAAGAACAGAATGCCAACTCTGACAGCAAAAATAACAGGAAGCAACAATTACTTTTCCTTAATATCTCTTAATATCAATGGACTCAATTCCCCAATAAAAAGACATAGACTAACAGACTGGTTATGTAAACAAGACTCAAAATATTGCTCCATACAGAAAACCCACCTCTGGGACAAAGTCAAACTCTCCCTTAGAGTAAAAGACTGGAAAACAATTTTCCAAGCAATTAGTTCCAAGAAACACGCTGGAGTTGCCTTTCTTTTAACCTTAATTTATCAAAAAAGATAAGGAGGGACACTTCATACTCATCAAACATAAAATGCACCAAGATGAACTCTCAATTCTGAGCAACTATCCTCCAAATGCAAGGGCATTCACATCATAAAAGAAACATTACTAAAGCTCAAAGCACACATTGCACTGCACATGATAACAATGGGAGACTTCAACATTCCATTCTCATCAATGGACAGATCATGGAAACAGAAACTAAATAGAGATACACTGAAACTAGCAGAAGTTATTAAACAAATGGATTTATCAGATATCTACGGAACATTTTATCCTAAAACAAAAGAATATACCTTCTTTTCAGCACCTCATGGTAAGTTCTCCAAAATTGTTCATATAATTAGTCACAAAACAGGACTCATCAGATATAAGAAGATTGAAACAAACCCTCAGATCACCATGGACTAAGGCTTATCTTCAATAACAACATAAACAATAGAAAGCCCACATACACATTGAAGCTGAGCAACACTCCACTCAAGGAATAAATAAATAAAGAAACTAAAGACTTTTTAGAGTTTATTGAAAATGAAGCCACAACATAATCAAACTTATGGGACACAATGAAAGCTGTCCTATGAGGAAAACACATGGCTCTGAGTGCTTCCAAAAAGAAACTGGAGAGATATTTTGGATACTTTGGTTCTTCTTAGAGGGGGAACAAAATACCCAGGGGAAGAGATACAGAGACGAGGGCATAACCGATAGTGAAGGAAAGACCATCCAGAGACTTCCCCACCTGGGGATCCATTCAAAATATAGTCACCAAACCAGACATTATTGTGGATGCAAACAAATGCTTGATGAAAGGAGCCTGATATAGAGGTCTCCTGAGAGGCTCTGCCAGTGCCTGATAAATACACAAATCAAGTTTTGGACTGAGCATGGGATAGCCAATGGAGGAGCTTGAGCAAGGACTCAAGTAGCTGAAGGGCTTTGCAGCCCCATAGAAGGAAAAACTATATAAACCAACCAGTATCCCCAGAGCTCCTAGATAATAAACCAGCAACCAAAGAGTACACATAGAGAGAATCATGGCTCCAGCTGCATGTGTAGCAGAGGATGGCCTTTTCAGTAATCAGTGGGAGAAGAAGCCCTTGGTCCTATCAAGGCTTGATGCTCATTCCATTGTAGGGTAATGCTAGGACCAGGAAGTGAGAGTGGGTGGGTTGGTGTGCAGGGGTACTGGGGAGAGGATAAGTTGTTTTCTAAGGGGAAAACAGTAGAAGTGATAACATTTGAAATGTAAATAAAGAAAATATATAATAAAAAAGGAATATATTGGTTGAATTTAGCACCTTTTAAATTTAGTTCTTTTTATTATAGCCACCAAACTTATAATCACTTTCACTTTGAAAATGAACAATTTACAATTACAAAAAAAGAAAATAATTTAAAGCAATAATTATTATTTATTGAGATATGGTTTTTCTGCATAGCCTGACATGGTCTGGATTTATTTACAGATTTGATTGGCTGCAGACTCACAAGAAACCTAACTGTCCTTGCCTTTGTCTCCTAAGCATCGGGATAAAAGACATGGGTTTATTCATTCATCAATGTATCCTTTAAACATTTATGTCAGTTTTGATTTATTTCTCCCTTTTAACCTTAAAATGTTATATCAATTTCCACTTTTTTCTCTCTTATTTGGAGATTAACATCTCTGTAGATAAATATGCTTATTGTTGTGGATGAGCCTGGTGTTGTTTGTATTTTGATGTTAATTCTGCTCTCCTAAGAGGGGTTGTGGATGAAGAGTGCATACTCAGGTGAGTTCTTGTAAACCATCCACTAATGAATAATGGAGCCAATCACTGGGTGAGTAGGAGGGATGTCCAGGTTGGATGGAGGAAAAGAGGAAGCAGGAGAGAGTTGGGAGTTTTTGTATTGGGATAGTGTAAGGAAAAGATGTAGCTCTTAGTGTCTTGGTTTGATTGGTGGGTCCTCCAAGATTCTCCACTAGAGGACTTAGATTTTATATACTTACAAGATAACCCAGACACTATTGCAAATGCCAGAAAGATTTTTCTGAAGGGACACTGTTATAGCTGTCTTGTATGATGCTATACCAGTGCCTGCCAAATACAGAAGTAGATGCTCACAGTCATCCATTGGATGGAACACGGGGCCCCCAATGGAGAAGCTAGAGAAAGCACCCAAGGAGTGAAGGGGTCTGCAACCCTATAGGTGGAACAACAATATGAACTAACCAGTATCCCCAGAGCTCGTATCTCTAGCCGCATATGTAACAGAAGATGGCCTAGTCAGACATCACTGGGAAAAGAGGCCCCTTGGTATTGCAAACTTTATGTGCCCCAGAACAGGGGAATGCCAGGGCCAAGAAGCAGGAGTGGATGGGTAGGGGAGCAGGGCAGGGGGAGGGTATAGGGAACTTTCAGGATAGTATTTGAAATGTATATAAAGAAAATATCTAATAATAGAAAGAAAAAAAAAAAGAAAAAGGAAAAAAAGATTAGGATTCTAGTTGTAGTGCCCAGAGATCGAGTTATCATTGCTTTTTAACTAAGTCTGTCTGGTATTTTCCTTCGCACAGCAGTTCAACTGGGTTCAAGAGAGAAATGTACTGCAACGAATTGTGAGTTTGGCAGATATGCACCACAAAAGCCATGGGGTATTTGAAACATGGTACTGACCTGGCATGGTAACGACCCACCAGTGGGAACTTAGTGAGCTGGGTGGAAAAATTTTGGAGCTTGAGTCAGAGAGTCTCCATAAGAACTGGAAAGTGAGACTGCTGGGACTGAGAGTAGATGGGTGTAGCATGGAAACTTGATAATCTTTTTAATATTTCCTGCAACAACTTATATCCCCTTTCTCTTTATATAAATCAAACTTATAGCCTTTTCTATAATCAACTTTATTTAAATTCCCTTTTATTTACTGTATAAGGCTATTTTTAGGCCAATATAAATGTGTCACGTGCTAGGCTAAGCACTCTCAGTATTCCCTTGGAGCCCACATTGAAAGAAAGTAGTTTCTTAAGGTAGCACTGACATCTTAAATTTATTTTATTCTCTATAAAATAACCAATTTTTGACTACTCAAGGCATGCAGCCTTGCTTTCTGTTCTCTGAGTAGCAGAATTTTGCCTGCTTAGTTGCATAGCAGAGGCTTTTAGCATCTGCCTGTTTAAGCTGCATTTCTGACACAGTAGAAAGCAGTATTTGGGGAGACCGCATCATTGAGTCTGAACCTGATGCTTACCATGTTCTTAAATGTGTCTTAGCCATCCTGTGAACACTAGAATCAGACATGCAAATTCAGCACATATTTTTGCCCAAACCTTGCATATCTTGGGGGAAAAATGCAGGTTTGCTAAGAAACCAATTCTCCCAGCTGCAGAATCTTAAAGACACAATATCTGTTTCCATTCAGGTATCTGAAATTAATTTTTAGGAGAGTTTTTGCCCCTGTTGAGTGCCAATTTGTAGTACCACCAATTTAAACTTATCCCCAACTAGCTTACAAACAAATGAGACTCAGACTATGGTTGTTTTATTTGTCTTTGACAATTACATGGGGAGGTAACCTCTAATCTATCCTGTCTACCTCCCCAGTGGTATTTCTCCTGGCCTTCTATTTCCCTCATGGCAGCTTCTTATCTCCTCTCCTTCTGCCTTCTTTTCCCATTGATTTCTCCTACTCCAACCACGTCATACCAAAACCACCTACCTCTAATCCCTCCAGTAATTTTCTCTAGTCAATTTTATTTAACCAATAGTTTTAAATCAAGGAACAAGCTTTGTGCAACAGAACTTGTAAACATGAAAAGTCACTGGTAGGCCTAGACTTAGTAGCAACTTAACAGCATATCTGAATGCTCTGAACAAAAAAGAAACATTCCCAAGAGAAGTAGATGGCAGAAAATAATAAAACTTAGGGCAGAAATCAATCAATTACAAACAAAGGAAACAATTCAATGAATCAAGGAACCAAGAACTGGTCATTTGAGAAAATCAACAAGATAGACAAAACCTTAGTCAAACTAATAAAAGACAGAGACAATAGCCAAATTAAGAAAATTACAAAGGAAAATGGAAACATAACAACAGACACTGAAAAAATACAAATCATTAGTTCTTACTACAAAAGCCTGTACTCCACAAAAGTGAAAAATCTAAGTGAAAGGGATGATTTTCTTGATAAATTCCACTTACAAAAGTTAAACATAGACCATCCTCCAACTCTGCCTTTCATTTAGACAGGTTAAATTTTGTGTCAAAGGTTTTGTCTGGGTTGGTGTCTCTACCTCTCCATTGATGTTTCTTCGTGGCTACAGAAGATGACCTGTTCAGATTCGACATCCCTTTATCTGTGAGTCATAGCTAAGGACACCACCTTTGATTCTTTGGTGACTCTCTTATCCCAGGTCACTATCATATCCTGGAGATGCCCACTTCCATTCCCATATCTGTCAGTTGAATTTTTTTTTTCATTCTCATGCCCATTAGGCCATGTATCCTGTGTCTCCCCACACCTGTTCCTGAATCCTATGTTGCCCTTCCAATGCCCTCTCTCAGTTAGTTCCTTCCCTCCATTTGCCTCTTATGACTACTTTATTCCTCCTTCTAAGTGATATTCCATCATTTTTGCTTGTGCCTTCCTTCTTGTTGTCCTTCTTTGGTTCTGTTTAGTATATCATGGGTAGCCTGTGTTTTATGAGTAATATTCACTTGTAAGTGAGTACATACCTTGCTTGTCCTTTGGGGACTGGGTTACCACAGTAAGGATGATAGTCTTTAGATCCATCTATCCTGCCAAAGTCATGATGCCTTTGTTTTTATAGCTTAATACTATTCAATTGTGTAGATGTTTCATATTTTCTTTATCCATTTTTTTTGAGAGACATCTAGGTTATTCCTAGTTTTGGAATAAAGCTGAACCACCAACCAAAGAACATACATAAGCTAGACCTAGGCCGCCGTGCATATGTTCAGTAGATGTGCAGCTTGGTCTACATGTGGGTCCTAAACAACTGTAACAGATGTTGTCCCAAAAGCTGTTGCCTTTTGTTCATGGGACATATTCTTCTAGCTGGACTTCCTGTCTGGTCTCAGTGGGAGATGTTCCTAGCCTCACAGAGAGTTGATATGTCATGGTTGGGGGATTCCCAGGGGAGAGGAGGGGAGCAGTGACTGAGATGAAAAGTGAATAGTTAATAAAAATAAAGTTATAATAGTAATAGTAACAATATTCATCTCAATATTATCAATACTCTTCAAACTATTCCACAAAATCAAAATAGAAGGAATATTGCCAAACTCATTCCATGATGTCACACTCACCTAGACACCTAAACCACAAAAAGACTCAACAAAGAAAGAGAATTTCATGCCAATTTCCATCATTTAACTCTTAGGCTTTTTCAGCATCCATGTGATGGATGGATCTTTTTTATTTTTTTTCAGTTAATTTATATGGTGGCTTATGTTGATTCACATATATTGAACTACCCCTGCATCCCTGGGAAGAAGCCTACTTGATTATAGTTGATGAAGTTTTTGTTGTATTCTTGGCTTGGTTCAGATGTATTTTATTAAACAGTTTTCCATCAATTCCTCCATTCCCATATTGTTCATGCTCTCTGCAGCCTTCTTTATCCCAGCAGCACAAACCTGCTCTCTGATTCATGTCTTCTCCTAGCAGGAGCATTCAGCATCGGATGCTTAAACTCTCCTAGCAGTCCAGAAACTGAGAGAGAGATTCCTACAAACCTAACTGGAAGCCCATGTCCCTGGGTCAGCCTGAGTGTGTCCTAGCCATAAGCCATGGACTGCAGAAATATGCTATGCATGCCAAACCAGCAAAATCTTCTGTCCTAGTTCCAAGCCTGTGCAGCTGAGGGAGAAAGCACGGGGTTGGCTTGGCTTGGCTTGGCACTGCTTGGCTAAGAAATCAATTCTTCCAGCCTTTTAAGCTTAAAGAGAAAGCGTTTGTGTTCCATTTGGTAATCTTCAATTAATTTTTAAAATTGAGTTCTTGCCCAATGTTGGGTGCAATCTGTTGAATTATTTTTCTCATTAATAAATTCTGGTGGAAGGTTCACAACCCACCTCAATGTTTTATGTTTCTGAAAAAAAAAAATAAGGCACACACACACAGTCTTTATTTGATATGTCTTAAGCAGCTCAATAGTTGGAATACTGCCTAACATCCACACGATTAATCCCAAGGTATTACTTATTAACTTTATGTTCTACCTTGTTTACTCTGAACCCAGAAGATTGCCCCACTGGCCCATGCTCTGAGTCAGGCACCCCCTGTACCTTCCCATGGCAGCCGTGCCTCTATGTTCTGCTCTGTTAAGAATGGCATCTCTCTTTCCTCCTTCTCCCTGCCCCAAACCTGGGAATCCTAAAGTACTCCCTCAGTCTTCCCTGCCCAGCTATTAGATGTTGGCATATTTATACACCAATCAGAACCAATTGGAGGCAGGCTCCCAGATGCTATTACAGGCACTCTCATACAAACTTTTTTGTTCTTTTGTTTGTGGAACATGATCAGCATTCATAATACAGGCATCTACAGAGAGGTATTGAATTCTGAAGTGAATTTAATAAATGCATGAATTAAAAAAAATGTTTCCAGTCATTTACCTGAACATGTAGCAAAGCCCAAATATTGACAAACTTACCCTTTTATAAATTGTTCTTTCCCTGAGTCTTTTATCCTAAGTCACCTTGGATTCCATGACCTGTTCAGTGAAGATACTTTAAAGATCATAAATTAAGCCCAGAAAGTAGCAAAACTCTTTGCAAAAAGTTTTTGTTTTCTTTTGTACTTTCTTATTTCATTTTATTTTGTTTCAAGACAAGGTTTCTCTGTGTAGACCTAGCTGTCCTAGAACCCACTCTGTAGATAAGGCTGGCCTTGAAATCAGAGATCTGTCTGCCTCTGCCTTCCAAGTGCTTGTATTAAAGTCAATTGCCACCACAGCCTGTCTGCCTACACATTTAAAAAAATATTTATTTGTCTATACGTATGAGAGTATGTTTGAATCCATGTGCACATATGTGCTGGTGACTGTGCCTACAAATGCTTGCAGAGAACAGAGAGGGTGATAGAAGTTTCCCCTCCAAATATTCCTTTAGAGGCAGATAACTTCCATAAATCTGGGATGCAAATTTTTCCATTGAGGCTGAAAGCCAGAGAACTATAAATCCAATATCTCTGTTTTTCTTGAAACAATGATTACAGGTATGTGCTGTATTCTTGCCCTTTTATATGAGCTCTGGGATCCAAACCCCAGCACTGGAAGTTGTGCAATACCTCCGCTAACATTCTGAGGCATTGCTCTAGATCTCCAGCAAGATTTTGCAAAATCCATTATGAGGTAATAATCTACCGGACCACATTCTCACCTGGATTTGCTATGCAAGCCTATACCCTCACTTTTACCACTTTTCTGTATGACCTGGATATGCTGTGAGCACTGATAAGACAAGGCTGAGGAAGATGGCTCCTTGGTTCTTTCCTAATTGAGGCAAACAGAATTCTTTCCATATTTTGCCATGGGCTTTATAATTTTATCTTTTGGAAAAAGACTGCGGTGGCCTATTAGAACCCAGAGTCGAGCCTCTGCTCTATAATTCCAGGATTGTATTGAAACTAATTTTGATTTCCAATATTTGTATATGATTTTTTAATATTATATATTTGAAAAACTTCAAGTCTCATAAAATCTGAATCCATCTCAGTATTAACCATAAGCTACATTCTTATTTAAAAGTTCAACAGTATGTAGAAATAGAATTTAAAAGATCTACATATGTAGAAGTAAAAGTTGTTTGACATTTTTGAAATGATTACTCATGGTGTGGTTTATGGAATCACCTCACAAAAATATAATTTAACATTAAGAGGAGGAAAGGTCATACACTGTAAAACTAAGTTGACTTCTTTTCCTTCGCCTGTTTTTGACAAAGGCCTTAGTTGTATTAAAAGAGATACTTGGAAGAGACACTTGAGGAGAAGAAAAGTACATAAATCACCCTGATTTGGCATAGCTTCCTGTTGGTACATTAAAAGAACCAACAAAAGCCAATGTAAGGGAGAAATAACAAATTTTAACTTATAGTTCAGGAATGCAGTCAATCATGACAGAGAATCGTAGCACTAGGAGCTGAGAGAGCAGTTCTCATCACATCCAGTCAGTATGCAGGAAAACAAATGAATACATGATAGTGTACCCCTGGTTTACTGTTTTGTACTGGGCAGGATCCTTTGCCTAGAGAATGTTCCCACCTACAACTAATGCAGGTCTTCCACATCAACTAACTTAATCAAGATTATCCCCCACAGGCATGTCTATAAAATTTTAGATACTGTGAAATTAATAATTCACAATAACTATCATACACACACATACACACACACACACACACACACACACACACACCAAAACTACCACAACTACCACTGGATCCTTGATACTAGGTTTCTTTTCCAACAAAAGCATAAGGAAATGTTGTTGGTCAGAATCAAATCAAATATATACATACATAGACATACACACACACACACACACACACACACACACACACATATATATATATATGCCTTACCATTGTACATGAAAGTCTGATATAGAAAAGTTAGTGTGAGGAAGCAGATTCATTTAAAGTTGTCTGAGAATAAATTAGAACAGGTTATTTGTCTTAAGTCTTTATCCCAAGAGGTCTCAGGACATATAGTGCTTCGATGAAAATAAAAATGGAAGATGGCATAGTACAGAAAGAAAATGGCTAGCATGTTTAAGTGCTAAATTAGATCTTAATTATCCAGATATAGGCTTGTGACCATCTTTGCTGGTGTTGTTCTCATTCTATAATCCATAGAATTGCTGTGATGGGCATAATTTCAGATTCTAGTAAGTGAATTTATTAAGTAATTGATAAATGAACAAAGTTATCAAGGAATCAACGTAAAAGAACAAAGACAGAGTGGCAGATAGATACAAGCAGCAGCTAAAAATCAACCATCACATTAGCCCAGACACTTAGAATACCCAAGATACAATTTGCAAAACACATGAAACTCAAGAAGAAGAAAGACCAAAGTGTAGATACTTTGTTTCTTCTTAGAATGGGGAACAAAATACCCATGGAAAGAGTTATAGAGAGAAACTTCAGAGCTGAGATGGAAGGATGGACTGCCCCACCCAGGGATCCATCCCATAAACAACAACCAAACTCAGACACTATTCCATATGCCAGCAAGATTTTGCTGACAGGACCCTGATATAGCTATCTCTTGTGAGGCTATGCCAGTGCCTGGCAAATATAGAAGTGGGTGCTCACAGTCATCTATTGGATGGAACACAGGGCCCCCAATGAAGGAGCTAGAGAAAGTACCCAAGTAGCTAAGGGGTCTGAAACCCTCTAGGAGGAACAGCAATATGAACTAACCAGTACCCCGGAACTCATGTCTCTAGCTGCATATGTAGCAGAAGATGACCTAGTCAGCCATCAATGGGAAGAGAGGCCCTTGGTCTTGCAAATATTATATGCCCCAGATCAGGGGAATGCCAGAGCTAGGAAGTGGGAGTGGCTGGGTTGGGAAGCAGGGCATGAGCAGAGTATGGGGTACTTTCAGAGAGGAAACTAGGAAAGGGCATAGCATATGAAATGATAAGAAAACATCTAACAACAAATAAATAATTAAAAAAAAGATTTAAAGCATGCAGCAGAGACAAGTAGAGTAGGACAATGCTTCAGGCTTTCTTAGAAGAGGAAACAAAATACTCAAGGGAATAAATATGAAGATAAAGTATGGAGCAGAGACTGAAAGACAGGCCATCCAGAGACTGCCCCACCTGGGCATCCATCCCATATCTGGACACCGATCCCAGACACTATTGAGGGTGCAAACAAATGTTTGCTGAGAGGAACCTGATATAGCTGTCTCCCAAGAAGCTCTTCCAGAGCTTGCCAAATACAGAGGTGGATGTTCACAGCCAACCATTGAACTGAACATGGGGTCCGCAATGGAGAAGTTAGAGAAAAGACTGAATGAGCTGAAGGGGATTGCAACCCATAATGAAGAACAATAATATCAACCAACCAGATCCTCCAGAGCTCCCAGGAACTAAACCACCAACCAAGGAGTACACATGAAGGGACCCATGGCTTCAGCTGCATATGTAGCAGAGGATGGCCTTGCTGGGCATCAATGAGAGGAAAGGCTATTGGTCCTGGGAAGGCTCAATGCCCCAGTGTAGGGGAATGCCAGGGTGGGGAGGCAGGAGTGGGTGGGTAGGTGAGTGAGCACCCTTATAGAAGCAGGGGGAGGGAGGATGGGACCGGGAAAGTGGATAACATTTGAAATGTAAATAAATAAACTATCCAATTATATATATGTAATGTATTATAATTAATATAATTATAATTGTTATAATTAATAATATAATTAATATAATATTATATATATGTATATATATATATATATATATATATATATATATATATATATATATATATGAGAGAGAGCTTACTTAGACATAATCAAAACTAGGTCTTGCAAACATCCAGACGAAGTTGACAGGAAAGTTAGAACAGTCAGCTAGATATCCTGATTAATATTTCTCTCCATGCATAAGTGCTTGGATTCCTATTCTCAGGGGCATTTTTTTTTATCATGGACTAAGTAATACTAACATTCATTCTAAACACTTTGAATTCTAGGAGATCTCAAAGACATCAATCTCCATTGATCAATTTTGCTGTTTTCTTTTATCCTTGGCAGAGTTAGGGAGGCATTTTTTCCCCAGTAAAGGAAGTTTTGGAGAACATGCAAAAAGAGAAAAAAAAAAAAAAAAGCTCCCTGGAAGCTCACCAAGGGGTGCCACCTGATCCTTAAGGTCCACCTTTAACAAGTATGAAAAGCAAAAACTTATTTAGTAATTCGTACACTAGAGGTAGAAAACATTCTATGGACTCTCTTCTCTTATGTTAGTTAATTAGAACTGTACCTGGAGTATCACGGTTCAAATTTCCAATTTAGATGGCCCCTATATTCTAGGATGCTGTTTCCTTATGCCAGGTAAAGTGACATGAGCTGCTGAAACACAGAGCAAAGGATTTGTTCTATGTATGTTGGAGAGAGGAACATATAAATGGGCTCAGGTACCCAAGTTCATTTTGGAGGCATTAATATGGGCTTTATGATTAATTAAAGGAGGAAACAGAGCCAGCAGCATGAGATATCAAAATTAAGCAGTTCTGGTGATGAGTGACATGATTAAAACTTGCCTCCATTATGGTTCTACAAGAGGTTCTCAAAAGTTGTTAATTTCATTGTTACTCAAGAAAATCAGCCTTATTAATACAATCAGATTACTAATGAAGGATGCGAAGATGGACCAGTTTTTAAAATAATTATGTAGATCTGAGTTTGGATGCCTAACACTCATGTAAAAACCTGTGTATAATAATGCTGTAATCTCAGTGTAGCAGAGATAAAGACATAAAGATATCTGGGGCATCTTGTAAGCCAGTGTAGTAAACTTGATGACATCTGCAACATTCCCCAAGAGACCTTGTCTCAAAGTAAGTTACAAAGTATTAGAGGGAAGATATGTCAAGTAAATCTCTGGCCTCCATGTGCACATACACACTTGTATGAACAAGACACACATCATGAGAGGGAAATTATTCATAGTCACAGCAGATTTAGGATAGTGACTTTTCTTTGTAACTTCAAATTTGTGTAAGGATGAATTAATTGTATGTCACAAAAGCAAAGAAAAAGTACCTTTGACAAGCAAAAATTAGAATAGATAGAAGGGAAATGAAGGTACAAGTGAGTAAGAGACTTTTCATATGAACCATTGTTTTCTGATTCACAGCTATGCAGAATCATTGTTAAGCTTTGGACTTAGATAGCCTGTGGTCCGCATCTTGACACACTAAAGTATTATTTAATAATTTCCAAAATTAAGCTGAAATAATTTACTGTATTAGTTTGTACTTGTCAGCTTTAGTGAAGAATTACTTGGATTGCTTTGGTCAGTCATACGTCTATTTTTGTTCTCAACCTAACCATCAACCTCTTTTATGTTAGCAAGAACAACAAAAACAAACAAAAACCTCACTGAATAATATTATACCATAAATCTTCTATCTGCCCTTCTTTGTCTTTCAGTCATGCCCCCACCAATACACACCTGCTGTTTTCCACCATGGACAGAAAATTGAAAAAGCATGTTGGGCTCTCCAATTTGCTTGCAGATGCAACAAGTTGAAGAAAACTTTGAATTCTCAGTTTAATCTTATGAAGGTCTTATATGTTTTGGAATAAAGTGAAGCTTACCTTACCCCTGAAAATCTATGTAAATCAGAAATTCTGTTTTTCCTATTGAACTCAAATTTCCCTCTCTCTTCAAGAACCCATTATACTATCTACATTTTAATATCCCCACTCTTCAAAGACTCTTCATGTCTGCCTATGGTCCTGAGCCTGCAGTACCCTAAGGTTTTCCAACCTAGGGAGTCCACTAGGCTGCCTGTTGCCATAAGCAACAACACTCTTCTGAGGGAAATTTTTTGTTAGCTTCCTTTCTATGGACCTGCCATTTCATTTAATAGCTAACAAAACCTGTCATTAGTTTATGCATAGTTGGCAGCAGTGGCTTATGGCAGTAAAAATCCACTGGAAAATAGGTTTGACTGTTGTAGATTCTGGGAAGCAGACTTTGTTCTCTCCTATAACTTCATATTTATTTCAAATTATGTACACTATTAGCTAATGAAGGTGGGTTAAATATATCCACAGCACCACTGGTGAAAATATGCTTAATGTTTATACTATGACCATCAATTGCTGTTCTTAGTAGCCACCTTCCCTAAAGTATATTCCAGGGAATCCCCAGGAATGAAATTAAGATCAAAGAGTTCCTGAGCCACATTCCAGACCACCTGCTTTGGAGAGCATGTCTCATCACTCTTCACAGATCAGGTGTTTTGCATAACAAAAGAATAGTGGATCAAGAATGCAACAGTACTGTAACATAGTTCAAAATTTTGTAAGGAGAGCATTTAAGTCACAGACAATGAACAGATTACCTCTAGGGTAATTTATGCTCCTGGAATTGGGAATGAATGCTTAGTATATGTGCCAAGGTATGCCTCCTCGGATCCAGGAGTGTTCAGGAGGGCTCTAGCACATTGACACTCTTTTCATTGTGATTTCAAATTAGGGTGGAAAACAAGGTGGCAGGTGTGAAGAAGGGGAATGTTTTGTTTTCATTATTTTTTAATTCCCTCCCCCCTCCCACATCTGGCCACAAGAGTAAAGGAGAGGTTTACTAAAGCAGCTTAATATTGAGTGAGGAACTGCAAAGGAATTTTTGAATTTGATGCATTAGCTCTAGTCATGTTACAGAATACAAAGCATATAATAACTAGCGTCGCCAAGAGATTAGTTGCCCAAAAGCAAATGTGCAGGGAAACAGACTATATTTATATTCAAATATTGAAAACATTGTCTTCATTCACCTATAAGATATATGTTTATAAACAGTGCTTAGCAGAATTTTCCCTTATATATTATACGGAAAATATCCTGAAGACTCACTATTGACTTTGTCATCAGTATAGATGCAATCATGGTAGAGTGTAGCAATAAAAGGGCAGGGAAAGACGAGTGGAGGGTGATAGTAGTTTGAGGAAAGAAAGTCAACGAATTGACACCAAGCAAGGATGTCTAAGGGTATGTCTCCCTTCTCCGCTCTCTCCACATGGCCATGGCCACCCTCTGCCTCTTTACTTTCTCTCTCTCCCTCTCTCTCTCTCTCTCTCTCTCTCTCTCTCTCTCTCTCTCTCTCTCTCTCTCTCTCTCTCTGCTTTTCTACAATAAAGCTCTAAAACACTGGACTCGTTTCTGCTCATCAAGATCTGCCATGCTAGAGCAACTGAGAAGGCTGCACTCCAGCCAAGGCCACCAGCCAACCCAAGCAGCCCACCGAGCTAACCAGATTCTGTCCCCCACAGTAACCTGTTAGAGCTCTTCCCCACCCTCCCTTCAGCCCATGGGGAGAGTCCGATTGAGAGTCTGTTCTCAGCTCTTCTGTGACATACAGGGATCTGGGATGTCTAAGAGAGAGAACCAGTCTTCTCTGGCCCCATGTATCCCGTGGACCCCCCAAACCGGCTCTTCCCAGGTTCCCAGTGGTCTGTGGTGCCTTGTGCCTCTGTACCCTCTCCCCAGCAGGGTTCTGTGGCCTGTGAGGTCCCATGGAAGTCTTCTCAAGCTCTGGTGGGACGCGGGTCTCTGCCACCCCTTCATTTCCTTGGTGTCCCAAATAGAACCACAGGTATGTCCTACCATGCCTGTTTTACTTGGTTCCAGAGATGGAACTCAGGCTTTACAGATACTGGGGAATCATTCTATACACTGAGTGAGTTCTTAAGTTTTCTTCCATGAAAAATATCTCCACATTCTGCTAGTGATTCTTGTGGTTTAGATCATGAATTTTAAACATGGAACAGAGTAGAAGTCATTTCCTTCTATCAGGGACATCAGGAGCATAAAATGTGTACATAGACCTAAGCTACCTTTGAGCAAAAGCATCCTTTGAAGAGGTATGCATACGGAAAGGTGCGACCTCTCCTGAATATTCAATTTCCAACTGCCACACTCCTCATCCTGTCCACCATCAGAATTACAGAATCTGAGATCCATAAAACCAAGATTATTGTTTTCTTGTATTTCAAAAGACATTGGCAAGCAGGAATTGGAGGAAAGGGGTTTATTTACACTTCATCAACCCTGTCAGTGTACATTTTAGAATTTATAGAAAGCTATAAAACAAAGATTAGAATACCTTTAAGTTATAACAATGAGACAAGGTAACTGTTTTGTATATGTATATAGAGATGTTTATGCATGTGTGTGTGTGTGTACTTATATGTGTTTATAGAATTTTGTACTTGTATATAGTGAGATACAGTCACATCTACTGCCCATTTTTCCTTTCAATTGGCCCATAGCCCCCAAAATATTTCTATGTTGCTATGTCATTTTCTATATACATGACTTATTGGGTACAATTTGTGCTGTCAACATGAATTTAGATCAATACTGGAGCATGTACAAAAATATCAATGGTTACATTCCCAAAAGGAATGATTTTCCCTCCTTGTACAACCAGCCAATATCTTCTTATTTATAAATGCAGTCTTCTGAACTTCTTTCAATCCATCCTGAATGTTTGCTGCCTTGAATTGTGAACCTAATCAATGCTGTTGTGAGTTCATGAGTGAAAAAGCCAGGTCATATCCATAGGACAGTGTAAGTGTTTCTGCTTGGATGGAAGAGTATCCTTGGACTTGAAAGCCCAGGAACCATATAGCTCTGAGGGAAGGAAGAGCATCCTTCTTCTCAAGTGTGGAGGTATGAATCCAGGAATAGCTGCCTTCTATACCCCTCCATGGGCATGTGCACCCGTATGTTCATATCCATGTTCAGACATACATATGTACACATAATTGAAAAGTAAAATCCAATTTTTAGAATATGGCATGGTTCACTTCATACAATCTCAAAAAAAAATTAAATGACAATGCAGTTTTCATTTAAATTGCACTTGAGTTTTAGAGAAACTAAAACTGAAACAACTATAGAGCAATCTATGAACAAAACACTTGCTGCTTGTATCCTTCTTTAACTAACCATATGAGTCACTATTTGTGCTAACAAATGTTTCCTAGACTCAGTTTCCTCATTGTTATTACAATGCTATGGGACATTATCAGTTTCTTAAGATAGATTTCAAATCAGCAACTTAAATATAAAATCTATTGAAGTTGATATTTCAAGCGGAGAATCCTCATCCATCTGTGTTGAAACCTAAAACAAATGTGAGCATAAATTCTAAATAGCCATTCTGCTTAGAGGCAAGGTGTAAGAGAGTATGTGCAGCCTTGTCATTCAAGGACTGGAATGGCATGTAGAAAATAACATTGAGATTTCCAGGTTCTTTGGTCCAAAACAAAGAATTAGTCCAGAGACTCATGAAGTTTGATAAAAAGTAGAGACAATGTATAAAGAACAGAAAAGTATTTCCAAGTGCGTAAATGGCCAGAGAGCTGGGAAAGGTGAGAACCTATAAAACTATTCAGCCAGAAATAGTAGAAAGCCTCTAGAAGTCATTTGCATAGCACCAACCTCCACATCTAGAGATTTGTGATTTCTTACACTCAAATTCTGTCCTTTACTTGTAGCTCAGATAAGAACGAGTCTTCAGATTTCAGTCAAATAGCAACTTTAGCGTGTTAATCAGATGCTTCTGTTTTCCAGTCCTACTTTTCTTAGTTTGGTTCAAGAATGTATGATTCCCTACCTCTGGCTCCCAGCTCCAATGGTTACTACATAGTCTCAGTAGTAATTGGTACTATGGTAGCAGTAACTGATTCTATTGTAGCAATGATTGTTACTATGACTTGAGGGGTCAGTAATAAATCACTGAAATTGAAGCAAGTCAATTTTTCAGAACTTAGAGTTTGAAATGAATTTTCAAAGTGTCTTAATGTCCCTTACAAATGATAAAAACACAACTAATTCAGACAGGATTCATTTAGTTATTCTAAACAGAGAAAGATAAAAGATAAATCAGCCTACTTTGCCAAAGGAACATAATTCAAACTAACAATTAAATACTTATCATTTTGTCAAGAATATATCTCAGAGAAAAGAGCTGCAGAAAAGCAACTGTAGATTTGTATGTAGTGAGGAAAAAAATTGAATAATCCCTAATCAGAACAAAGAACTAAGGAGAAAAACAACATAAAATGTATTGTGTTTATGTGTGTGTGTGTGTGTGTGTGTGTGTGTGTGTGTTATGTCTTCTTTAATTGCTCTAGATATAGTATGAATGCAAATGAGTGAAAATGCATGTTGAATCTGTATGTATGTGATGTATGTTCACATGTGTACATATTTGTGTCATATCGATTCCCAAGCTTGTATGCTAAGGGTAGAGGAGAACTTTGCTTTCCCTGCTCAGTTACTCTCAATCTTGTGTCCTTCTCACTAATCCTGGAAATAGACTGGTAGCCAGAAAGCTTCAGTGATCTTTTTGGCCCAATTCCTCATAGATCTGGGACTAGATATGTGTATGCAGCCACTTCTAACTAATTTTAAGTGGTAATTATGAGTTTGAGTTCAGGTCCTCACTTTTTTTTTTTTTTCAATAAAATCTCTTAGCAACTAAGTCCTCTTTACAACTCAATATAGAGTTTTTCACTGGCTTTGGTGATCCCAAATTTTTCTAGGGAGTCCAAAATATGTCTTTATCTCTACCCTGCCCAAAGCTGCCATTGCAGGTGCACACCATATCCAGCTGTTTACAATGGGTTTTTGCCTATCCTATTGTAGCTCCTAAGGCTTGTTCAGCAAGGACTTTACCAATTCATCTGTTCTGCAGAACAGAATTTTTCAATTTTACAATAAGGACATGAATGTATGAAGCATCATCTCCTTGCTGTAAGACCACAACCAGAAATCAAACACAGTGATGTTTCTTGAGGGAGTGTTTGAATATTCATAATGACAGTGCTTGGCTCAATAAATACTCTCAAGTCATATTTCCGGTTATATTTGGTCCCAAATCAGTTCATGTGAACTTACGCTTCACTACCAAATATTTAAGAGATTTTATACACATTTGGATAGAAAACAACAACAACAAAAATGCAAACAATCAACAAAAATCTCACATAACTAAATTGGCAAGAACAAGTAGAGGAGTGGTTTAACCTGCCTAGGAATACAAAAGATTTCACCTATTGCAAGCTCCCTCTTGCAGTTTTGTATATTCATCTGTTCATTTGAATCATAAATCAGTCCTAGTTTTTTCATTTCTTCTACCTTTTTCATCATGTGAAGTAGAGGCTTGATGATATAGGACTAGTTTTCCTTATTGAGGTTTGTATTTGGAGATGTGATCAGTTCTAGGTACTTGTTATGTGTCTTCCAGCATTATAGACACCCTGTCTGAAAACATAACTTGAAATAAACTCTGCCATGATATGCCTTGTTAATAGTGTTTTAATCCAGCAGCAATAAGTAACTAACATATTAGGTATGATAAACTTAATAGATGATACATGATAAGTGACAGATATATAGATCACTGACATATGGATGAGTGTGTAGATTAATGAAGAGACAGACAAATAAATGTGGATTCACAAATGATTAAGGACCAATTGTATTACTTGTCAAAGTTCATAGGCTCTTGAGTACCATATATGCCCCGATAGAAATCATAGGCAACTAGGAATTTGTATATATCATGTGAGGATGTAGTCAACTGATACTCAGTTGTTTTTTTTGAAAATGTTATTTTTCATGTCTAAAACATTACAACTATGTCTCAGAACAGCTTGTTCTTCATGTTTGTAAATACAATATTGATGATTCTTTCCTAAACCTATTTATTAATGTAATTACAATTGTATGTTTGTTTGTTTGTTTTTTGGTGTTTTGTTTTGTTTTGTTTTTGAGACAGGGTTTCTCTGTGTAGCCCTGGCTGTCCTGGGACACACTCTGTAGACTAGGCTGACCTCGAACTCAGAAATCCACCCGCCTCTTCCTCCCAAGTGCTGGGATTAAAGGCGTGTGCCACCATGCCCACCCGAATTGTGTGTGTGTGTGTGTTTTTAATAGTGGAATATGAAATTTTTTATCTTCCACTCTATTCTTACTTTTTGCTTTGTTTATAATGGACATGCATTTTTATATATTTGTGGAAAACATTTGGAACTTGCTGGGCATTGGAATTGCTTAAATTATGTATTTTATACCATGTTTTTTTCTAGAGATTTATTGGTGCTATAACTTTTTAAAGATATTTTATATTTTCATAAATTCCTTAAAGGATGCTTAGCTTTAACATTACCAGGGTTTCTCACATAGTGATTCATTCAATTTAGAATACAATTTTTTATCATAAACTATTATAAAGGAATTACGCAAAGCTCTACCTATCGGTCAGATTTGTAAAGCTGTACAGACCACTCCAATGATTTTGTTATTTTTATACTATTGTTTCATCAACTTTATGTGTTTTGAGACAAAGTCTATTATAATCCACAATGGCTTCAAGTTCTTGATGAAGCCAAGGGTGACTTTGCATTTGTGATTCTGCTATCTCCATTTTCTTAGTACAGTACAAGAATCTGAAGCAAGCATTATTGACTGGGTCTGGTGGTACACATTTTTTTTTAACACACTCTGTATTTTATTTTAACAATGTATGCTATATTAACATTATACTAACACCAGAATCCAATATGTTGACCAGTGAGTAAAACAGATTTAAATTAGACGCTGGCAACTATGCTGTAGCTCCCAGATCCTAGAGGTTTCAGTGATGGTGGATGCTCCTTCAGGCCCCGTCTCCATTTTACTGCAATACTTAAGCAGCGTACACCTCTACTCAAGTCTTCTTTTTGTCTTCAAATGATAAACTTAAATGTATTTTTGTCTATATGTAATTTCACGAGATTATTCCCCATAATTCCAGTACTCAGGAAAAAGAGGCAGACAAATTTCTGTGAGTTTAAGTCCAGCCTGGATTACATAAGAAGTTGTAGGCAGTCACTGCTAAACAGTGAAAATTTGTCTCAAAAAGAGGAAAACCCATACTTCTGATGTTTCAGAATTTACTGTAACTTTGTGGCTATATTTGTGGGGTCAGTGAAAAGTCCTGGGTTTTAGCCATAGTAATGCAGGGAAGAAACATAATGGAAATGCAAATAAGGTATTGTGAGATTTCTCAATGGGTAAAGGCACAAAGGCTATTGCCTGAATTCAAATGCCAGAACCCAGAGTGTAAAGAGAGAACTGACTTCCAAAAGTTATCCTCTGGCCTTTTGACTCGCACATGACATGCATTTCTACATGCATGTACATGCACATATGGGCAGGCAAACACACTAATTAGTAAATAAGTAAAGGTAACAAATACAAATAAGGTATTTATATACATGGAGAATATATTTTTATTAAAACCAGTTGGGCAGTTTCAGAAATGAAAAATGACATTTTTCAAAAGAAGATTTGAGTACTAGCTAGCCACATTCTAGCATGCCATTACCAAATCCCCAGTTCTTGTGATCTGTATTGAAATCTGTGTAATTCATTCATAGTCCTTGATAACGTATAAATATTTGTCTGTACCTGGCCACTCTGACAAATCTGTGAATGAATGCAAGCTCCAATGATCAGGGTAATGATAAAAAAAAAAAACAAAAACAAAAACAAAAAAATTTGTTTAGGAATTCAACCTATTGTACTCAGATTTCTTCAAGTACTTGTGAGATACAATAATTTCCAAATTTCTCCAGATGATGAAATATCAAACTTAAAGCCACTGTTCTATACTTACATAATATAATTCTGTCCAAGAAGATAGAAATCAGGTCATGCAGATACCATAGCTATCACATGTTTATAAGGACATTGTTAACTTCCTTTCCATGATTACGTTAAATCTAAGGTGTTTAAACTTTCAATATACAGTATTAGTCAGGAAATAATAAGTTAAGATACTGTTATGTGATACTATTCCTTAGGAGATGTAAACAAAAATCTACCTATCTACTTGCCCCAAATTGGACACTACCAACAGAATGAAATCCAAGTCATTGAACCAAAGTATTGTGGTTATATACAGGAATATGAATTAGGGTTTACTTTTAGGAGCTGAAAAGAATTGGTAAAAGTAAGTGCAATTTTACATGGTGTTATATTAAATCATTTAACTGGATAAAAGGTAAATAAGTTAATAGATATTAACATATTACAATTAATACTATGGCTCAAAAGTATGAAGAAATAATAGCAAACTTAAGCAGAATAATGGGGAAACTATAAACACAAATATTAAAATACTGTCATTCATTAATTATTAGAAGTAAAAAGTTTTTTTAAAAAATTTAGGTTTGGGACAATTGATCAATTGTATATCATTATCCTAATTTATAAGAATCTGGATTCAACCATTAGCAAAAAAAAAAAAAAAAAAAAAAAAAAAAAAAAAAAAAAAAAAAGAAGAAACACCAAAAAAAAAAAAATGTATAATGAAGAGGATACTAACGAGAAAATGTCAACATGAAGCAGATGTTATAACCATGACTACATGCTCTGTGATGTATCTACATATAAACGCTCTAATATATCAAAGGAGAAAGTATTTGAGCCACTATACAATTCTCAGGTACTTTGAAATTTTCCACATATTTATATGCACAGAACAAAATATATCGCCCTCAACATTATGCCAAAATATATGATTTATATAGATCACAAGCAATAATCTAGTAAATATGTTTACAGGTTTGTGCTACTTATTAAAAGTCTGTTTTTCTGATGATGACTGAGTAATATCTTGATCTGAGTACAAAAGAATGTTGTTTGGAGCCTACTGTAGTTTGGAACATATACAGATACCCACAATGAGACAAAGTGGATGGAATTAGAGGCCTTGAAATAGTCCTAGATGTGATATCTCTATCAAATTCCTTACTCTGAGATCGGGCGACTTTGTAGAAGAGACAGACTAATTGTAAGAGTCACTGAGGATATAAGATACCAAGGAAAGAGGTTTTCTGGATATAACAGAGCTGATGCACATGTGAACTCATGGAAACTGTAGCAGCATGCACATATACCACATCTAAACCAGTTTGGTTCTAGAACTGAGAGAAGTGGATACAAACTCCCATATAACACCTGGAAGCTATCTCCAGTTGATCTCCAATTGATAGCGGCCAAAAAGTCGTTTTCTTCAGCAGCGTATCAATGTGTAAACAAACCACATTTAATTGCAGGTCTCATGCTCAGCAATAAACAGCTAATACAAAACTAACTCAATATTATTTTTGGAGGGTTTTTGTGGGAGTGGGTTGATAGGGGTAAAGAGTTACTCATGATGATTTGCCTGTTGTTTGTTTGTTTGTTTGTTTTCCCCTACAGGTCTTTTGTTTATGTCTTTATGGAATTTATATGTTTGCCAATATGTGTGTCTATATGCCTGTATGTGTTTCTTGTGCTTTTCCTTTGGCTCTGTTTTCTGTTTGTTTGTTTTTTTCCTAGTGATGTTGTCCTTTTCATCACCATCACTATTCTTATTCTTATTTTAGGTCTCTGTTTACTTTCAAATGCTAGAGCAAGAACAAGAAAGAGTGTGGATTTGGATGCATGGGGTGCTGGGGAAGATCATTGGGAAGTAGTGGAATGGCAAACTATAATCCGAATATATTGTATGAAAATCTATTTTCAATTAAAGAAACAGTTTTGTCTAATGAATATGAAGTAGTAAAATATAGCACAGAGGATATCTCAATTTAAATTTAGCATACTATGTCTTATCTCTAACCACAAGCTAATACAATTTAAAATTAACATATAATAGATAATTAAAACATACCCAAATTGATAAAATTTAAGGAATTTATAGAATTCCTAATTGTAAAAATTTAAAGATGTGTTAAAAGTTTCACAAATTTATAAAATACAAAACAGTTCTACCACTTAACCATTGCATTATAGGTAAAAATAAAGAAAAATGTATAAAGCATTACATGACTTAAAGTAGTTGAGTTTTATGATGTCAGAATATATACTAAGAGGGAAAACAGTACTGCTAAATATGTTAATCAAAAAGCATCATAATGAGTGAATTAAAGGTGTGGTTGCCTCAAGGAACCTGACAAAGTCTGAACAAGAATGTAAGAAAATTTTTAAATAAAGAAAGATATCAAAAATCCTCAATTTAGAGAACAAAAATCATAGTGAAGTTCCATAGTAAGAGAGATTGCTAAATCCACATTTCTAAAGGACACTACAATAATAATAGGAGAGATAGATGGAAAGAGGGAGGGGAGGACAGGGAGAGAAGATGGACAGAGGAGGGGAGAGAGAGAGATTACTAAGTCAAAAGATGCAAAAGGAAAGATAGTAAGACAGGCACATAAAAACTCAAGACACAGGGAAAAGGAAGAGATACAATAAGAAAAATAATCCTACAGATAATATGTAAAATAATAAATCATTTAAATTATTTTAGAAAGAGTCTGCAAACCAAGTAGCTTTTAAACATGGATCATCACATAAGATCAAAAAAAAAATATATTAGCTACCAAAATTGATAGGGACCCAAGTGATCAAATAGTTGAGCCTATGGAAATCATTTCTCATTCAAATGGTCATAAAGGACAACAAAAATGAATTGATTCCAAAGATGAGCTTGGAAAAGCACAGAGGAAATAGAAGGATACCTGTAAAAGGCAGAGGGAATGATGGGAAGGAAGATGAGGAACTCGGCATCACAACTCAGGCATGGATATCAGTCTTTGCTTTATGTTGCTGTGAGAAAATGCCACCACAACAACTATGGGAAGAAGAGATTTATCTGTTTTTTACATCCAATCTAGAGCCATCATGAAGGGAAGTTAGGACAAGAATTTCAAAGAGAGCAGAGGCAGGAACCATGGAGTTTATTTGTTTAGTGACTGGCTCCTCACAGCTGGATAGGCTTGCTTATTTTCTTATGTGTTTTCTGTATTTCTTTTTCTTTTATTCTTTTGAGGGAGCAAATAAAAAGTGAGATCTATGTACAAAATATTTAGCAATTCACATTAAACCTAGTTCAGTGGTGAGTTCTTTGGCCTCTGTGTCTTCCTGTTTGGCAGTGCAAGACAAAGTTTTTGGGACACAGGATGTTGTCTCTCCAGTGGCAGTGGTTCTCATTGTTACCTAAATTGTATTTGGTCTTAATATCTTCCACCAGCTTAACCAGAGCGCCTTTGTCCTTCCACTTAAATTGTGTGAAGGGAAGAGTGGTGCTATCTATCTGTGGACCAGCTGCTCCAGTCTTGGCTTACCCTTGATGATATAGTGCAGTGTGGGGTGGTGAGCTGTGATAGGCAGTCTGGTCCCTGGTCAAGCTCAGGCTTAAAACCCCGGTGACCCATAAGGTGACCATAGCCTGCAAGGGATGGTAGGTGTTTTGCCACGCTCCTGGGCCCCTGGCTCCTGCCATGTAGCTATAGCCCTACAGCCTCCTCCTGCCCTTAGAGAGACACACCCTTTGTCTCTGTCCATCAGTCACATAGAAGCAGCACCAAGCCCTCCCACATGCAGATAAGGTATTCCCAAGCTCTCTGACCAAGCCAATGGGAAGTACCTGCTCTCAGACCCTGACCCACCCCAAAACAGTCTATATATAATAAACCTATCTAGAAGGAATGTGTGAGAAATACTCCATCATCTGAGAACTTCTGTCGTAAGTGCTATAACACTGCCACTTAAGAAGATGTCTGCTCTCCAGAAATGCCACTAGAAGCTCCTCATTCCTCATTGGCTAGTTGGCCTCTCATTGGTTCAGCCCGGCCAACTCAGCACAAGGCAATGTGCAGCAACTAAGGCAGCAACAGTGGACACTGAGGTGGAGCCAGCTGCAGAAGGGGAGGCAGGGGGACAACCCTTTGTCTGAACCCTCTCACCTGACTGGTTCAGAGATCTCCATGGAAAGCCTCCAGTACACAGGCCCACAGTGCAGGACCTCCATCTTGAAGCAGAGCGGGCAGAAAGACCATCAGCTTAATGAGGTCCACATTGTGGGTGATTACCCCCGCTGAGCCATGACTGTATTGACCAATACTGGAAAGAAAATGGTCTGTTAGTAAGGACACACCCTTTGCCATCAGGCTTCTTAGCATGAGCCAAGAGCTTTTGCTTATCTCTAGCTTTTCTCCAGCCTGTATTTATGTGCAACATTATACAGACACATAGCTGTTTGCGATTCCAGGTTCTGGGTGCACTGCCTAAAGGCAGGAAGTACTTGTAGGTATTATTAGACGGTGGTCCTTTGCTGCTGAAGCCTTATGTAGCAGGGATATTTGACTGAAAAAGGAGGTCCCTTTTGGGCTGCTTGTCCTGTCAAATGCTGATGTGATTATGCCGTTTCTCAAACAGGATTTACCAGTTTTATCCTCCTGCTTCTTCACTGCTACAGATGCTGGAGCCATCTTCTACTTCTAGACCCTTTTTCTTTAGGATTCATACTCAGATGGGAGAGAGAGAGAGAGAGAGAGAGAGAGAGAGAGAGAGAGAGAGAGAGAGAGAGAGAGAGAGAGAGAGAGAGAGATTGTAGATAGTATATAAGGGCCTGACCGATCCCTAGAACTTTATTCTGCTTTCTTATACAACTCAGGACTATCTGCCAGGAGTGACACTGCTGACAATAGAATAAGCGTTTCCACATTAATTGTTAATCAAGAAAATATTTGGTAGATATGCCCATATCTTAATCAGAAGGAGACAGTTCTTCAGTTGAGATTCCCTCTCCCCCCATGATTCTATTATATATCAAGTGAATAAAACCTAACCTACATAACTGACCCCTTGTCAATTAGACACAGAGATATCACCATTCAATCATAACTGTCCTTTCTTCTTCATTCCCAAGATTTCATGTTAAAATCATAATGTAAAATATATTGTAATTTTTGAAGTGCCACAAACTTTTTCTTTAATGTTCAAATACTCTAAAATCAGCTGGGCATGGTGGCGCATGCCTTTAATCCCAGCACTTGGGAGGCAGAGGCAGGTGAATTTCTGAGTTCGAGGCCAGCCTGGTCTACAGAGTGAGTCCCAGGACAGCCAGGGCTATACAGAGAAACCCTGTCTTGAAAAAACAAAACAACAAAACAAAGAAACAAACAAAAAACAAAACAGAAACCTCTAAAATCTTAGTCTATTTATAATACTCAAATTCTCTTAAAAGTGGGCTCCTAAAAATTTGAAATAAAGGAAATGGTTTTTTGTACCAAAGGTGAAGAACCAGGAAAAAAAATTACAGTGAATGAAATCCTGCATCACAATGTCCAGAACTCACTCTTCATCTTCTGGGCTACAAAGGGCTTGTGCAGCTCTATTCTCTGGTTCTGCCATTCACAATACATATCTTTTCTCTCAGTCTTGAGCCAGATCCACTACACATCTGTCATTGTCTTTGATGGTCACTGGAAAAAATCTGTTATCTCCTGTATGCTGAGATCTCCATTGTGACTGGATTTACACCATTCTACTGGTGTTTCTTGTTCCTTTACACACTCTACCACTCCACAAGGTGTCATGTCTAAGCTTCTCTCCATGACTCAGTCAATTCTGTGTGTTCTATGATGCCAAAGCTAGTATCATGTAGAAGAATCTTGCATATTACCAAATTTGGCTGCCAACTTGAGAAGTCCTTGGCTATTTCTAGATTACAGGTCCTGTATACTGATCCTGAGTTGGGTGTGCGGGTGGGCGGGGGGGGGGGTCTTGGCATATTTCTTTTTTTCTCAGTGACATTGATCTCTTATTAATCACAGGAAATAAGGAGAGATAAATGCTGATGCTCAGATTGTTCTTTTCTTATTATTCAGCCCGGAATTCTAGCTCAAGGAATTGTGCCATGAACATTAAGGTAGGTCTTGTCATCTCAGTTAATATAATGTAGATAATCCCTCACAAACACACAACGATGTTTGGTTTCATGATGATTCCAAATCCTATCAATCAAATTACATTTAGCCATATGGCTAGGCTCTTCTCTGACTTGAGAATCCCTGAAAATAATTCATTTATTCTAATATTTCTTTCTCTAGAACAGAAGTTGGAAATACTTTTGGTAAAAGGTCAGATAGTAAATATGTTAGGCTCTGTAAGTCATGTGATCCTTTCATGTTTAGTTTTGTTATTTCTGCATGGGTGGATTTGTAAATACAAATAAACCAGCTTTCAATCCAACTCTAGCTTGCATACTGAACTTTAAAACTTGCAGATTATATTATGTGTCAGACAATTGTGTTTTCCCTTTGAATATTTAAAACTATCTAATTCTATGGAATACATTTGATGCCCAGATCTAAGCAAAACATGCACTTTGGGCATCAATCTGATCAATACACTATAGGTGATCCCTGGAATGTCATGAGCCTATCCATTGTCAGTGAGTTTCCTTGTTTATTTAATAAAGTTTCCTTGATCTTTCTCTACATTAATTTTCACTTATATTTGTAGCTGTCTCTTGCATATGTTGGTACTAATAATTATGTCAGCCCACTTGAAACCAATCTTTTTCTATTTCCCTGAGATCCTGTACCTTACTGTTCATAACTTTTATACATCTTGGCTTCCCTAAATGCACAGAGAACCTTTGGCAGCTTATTTTCACAACCTATCCCAGCCACTTCCATCTGGATGAAGGTCTTTTTATAAATCATAAATTTATATTGGTCTTACTGGGCAGTCTACTACTTTCACACATCAAAATAACTTTCCTCCTTGCATTGCTAATTGCACAGTTCAAAGAAGGAGCACTGCGATTACTTCATACCCCAGTCCCCTAAGCAAATCTTCTGATCGTGGAGGTTCATTTGTCATGCTGAAAGCAGATGGAACAACGATCACTGTACTGACACTTTGATGGATCTTACCAGCCAGAGTTCTTCCTGGAGGTTACATTTTCTCTGAAGCATATGACGGAATTAGTCCACAGCATACACTACAGTTTTCCTTTGACACTTGGCTCTAAATACAGCCAGACAGATTAAAAACACCTTTCCCCTGAGACTTGATACTCTCTGACAAGTGACTCCACTATGTATTTTCTGGTACCCCGAGAGAAGTAGACTTCAGGAAAGGTTTTTTCCTCCTGATCATGAACTATAATTTTTATTCTGGGCTCCTCCCCTGAACTGTGTCTTTTACAGAACGGACTCTTCAGTATCTTTCTACTGAGCTATGAGATCATTAGTAATCTATTAGTTTATATACTTAACTCCCTAAGGCTTTATCACATTAAAAAGGAAAAGCAAATAATTTAAATATAATAATGTCTGTGAAAGTAAATTTTTCCAAGATATAAGAAAGTGATAGACAAACTGCTTTTCCATTGGTTCTTGGGGATCTGTACTCAGATTCTTATGCGTGTGTATTAAACGCTTCTCCCTTTGAACAGACATCCCAGCTCCCTTTAAAAAGTACATGCAGGACTTAGTGAAATAAAATGTCCTTCATTGCAATCATAGAAGCAAATATGTTGACTATTATCATCTAATATTATACTTATTTTGATACCTTTAAAAATAAATACAGCCTCCAAGTACATTTTATTCATACACAAAGCTCTCGCTTAGCTCAAATAAGGGAATTAACAAAGATGAAAGACCGAGTGTCTGTAGACTATTCACCAAACAAGTTGAAACCCACTGTCCTCTACAGCTTCTTCTCTCTATGATGACAAGGAATATAAAACATGCCTAATAAAGAGTTGCAGCTACCTCACTAACAGCTTCAATTCTCATGTCTTCCCCTAGCTATTGGCAAAGACATCCCATGCTCCAACCATGGCCATAGTCATCCTGCTTTCAGAGCAAAGTTTGACATGTTCTCTGTCCTTTGTCTGCCTTGGCTACAAGGTAAAGCTCATATGTGGGAATAAGTTTCCTAAACATAAAAGAAAGAATAAATAAACGTGTCAGGTGTGGGTATAGGGGCAGGAGGAGGAGGGGAGGATAGCCCTTTTCTGGACAGACTTCCTATGCTCTGGTCTGGTGGAAACAGAAGGGCTGCCAGATGCTTTCCACTTGGACCTGGGTGGGCATCTAAGCCACTGGCGGGGGACAGGGGGTGGACAAGGGGCAGCCCCAACTGGGGACCCCGAAGCGACACCCTGTGCCCCAGGGTTATGGGAGGGAGGGCTGAAGGAGAGAGGTTCCCACACAGGCGAGAGTCTGAGCAGTAGGCCTTGACTGAAGCACAGGAAGGCCTTCCATCAGGAGATTAGAAACAGCTGATTGGGAGAAAGCCTATCCCATCTTCCAAGCACTGTGGGCCTTGAGTCCAGGAGATAGCCTATGGTTTTAGAGCTTTATTGTAGAAAGGCAGGGAGAAAGAGAAAAGGTGGAAAGAGAGAGATGCTGGCCATGGCCAAGAGGGGAGAAAGGGGAAAGAGAGAGAGAGAAGAAAGACTAGAGAGTAAGAGGGAGAGAGAGGAAGGAAGTGAGAGGAAAGAGAGGAAGAGATTGAAAGGAGAGAGGAGAGTAAGGGAAGTAAGAGAAGTAAGAGGAGTAAAAGAGTGAGGAGGGGTCAAACAGCCCCTCTTATGGTGTGCTGTTGCTAGGTAACTGGGGAGGAGTTTAGTTTTTTAGTTTAGTTTTCTGAAAGTCAGAAGCTTGCAACAATTCCTACATGACTACTAACCAGGCTTTTCTTGTGGGGGCCCAGGGGGGTTTAACTTCAACAGGAGCCAGGGTTCTAGGAGACATGAGGGAACTCCTTCCATCCCATGTAGGTGAATTATTACCACCTGGTCCCAGGGTTCAAAATCTAGCCTCAACTGGAAACCAGGCTGTCTGTGCATAGTCCAATGCTCCACAGTCAGGAGGGGAAAAAATAACCCGACAAACAACATAATATATTAGAGGTTTTGATTGTTGTATTTGTCACAGAGAATAGCAGATGCATTGGTGTTCACAACACATAATTTAGAAGCAATAACTACACAGTTGATAAATAATATTTATATAATTTATCATTTATCATTTTTTCACAGTTATAAAATCATCAGTACAAAAATAACGACAACTTGCCAGTTACACATACCCACTTACTCATGGACAAGCTTGTCCCTTTTCACTTTGCAAACTAAGATAGCTGAGAGGTAAGATGTGGAAGGAAAGGTGTGGTGCAGTGATATATTTGAAAATATTAACATGCACATATTGACACAAAACAAAACTACCTCCTGTCTAGTACAACAGAACCACCCAGTAGTCAACTTCTGAAACCTCAAAACCTTTCAATTTTCTTCTTCATAACAATCTCAACAGTAAGACTAATTTCTTCTTTCTTTACTATTATTTTGTCTGAAGATAACTAATCAAATAGGAGTACAGGGGTTATATTAATCTTACACTCTATCCAGAGGTAATTGAAAAGTAAATGTGGTTAAAAAACAGTACTTGTACTACATGAAAATGAGTGGGAGAAAAAAATTCTCACTGGAGACTGACATGGAAAGAGATGAGTATGTAGTCCTGGAGAAGACTTAGTGGCCCAAATGAAACTGTACAGCATGAGGACCTGAGTTAAAATCCACAGAAAAAAATGTAAAAAGCCAGATATGGAAGCAATGTAGTGAGGATGAAGGGATGGAGACAGGCAGACTCTGGAGCTGATTGGCTCTCTTGACTAGCCAAATCAATGAGAGCCAGGTTCAGTGAGATGCTTATATAAAAATAAAAGTTGAAGTGCGATGGAGGAAGAATTAGACATCGACTTCTGGCGTCCACTTGCACATACCTGGGTATACATCTTCATAAACACTCACAAAAAGAACAAGGAAAAGAAGAAAGAATAACATACCATAATAACAACAGATCGTCAAATTAGATTATTCAAAGAACCAAGAGAAGGCTTTACCAAAGGCCTGATGACAACTTATCATGAGAAAAAAGTGGACAAGCGCAATGGAGACTTTGGTCCAGGTGACTTCAGGAACCAAGAGGTTGAAGAGAGCCCCCTTAGTAGATAAAGCTCATCTTTGTTAACATGTTTGCAAAGAGTTGTGAAGAAACTCATGTATCAGTCTTAAATAGGGGAAACTGGCAGGTGTAGAGGAAACTTGATTCCCCCTAATTTTGGCAGTTACATAAAAGCAAGCATTCCTTGGGAACTTATGAAGTTGCTTCCCCTTTAAGCAACTTTCCTTATCACCAACAACAGGGACAAATGGTTGTCTGTGGTGGCTATGAATATACAAAAGTGTATGATGTCCTATAGTTTTTCTTAGTATCACAGGTAACTGTAACACATTTCAGAGTACTTGCTGATGTCCTGGTTTTTATTAACCTCCATCTCCATATCTACTCTAAACTTACTCCAGCTCAGCAGCTTCTGTTCCCCCAGCTTCATACTCTACTCACAACCTAATATTTTGCCTATGCTCACTCTTAGTCTTCTCTTTCTTGCCTCTCTTTTTGTCTTTATCTCTCTCTCTTTCTCTCACTCTCTCTCTTTCTCTCTCTCTTTCCCTCCTTCTCTCCTCTAGTAGCCAAATTCAGTCTGCTAACCTTGTTCAGTCTACTTTCTCTCTCTGCTTTGGATTAATCAAGGTGCCTCTGATTATTCTTTCATATATATATGAATCTTTCATATATATATGATTATATATATATATAATCATAACCTTCCCCTTAACCCACTATGGAGTAGTCATTTCCTTAGTTTGAACAGAAACTTCCATCCTTTCCTTGGGATACAGCTCTTAGTTTTAGAAAAATCCATTGCTTTGCATCAAAGAATGGAAAGCAATAACCATTTGTAAAAGGTCTCTAGTGCTCAAGGGGGATATTGGGGGAGATTGTTCTTTTGGGTAAGTGAGTTAATGGAACAATTTTCAATACCATAAAATGGCAGCATTAGGAAGGAGTGCCTGAGGAGAATTCTGACATCATCATGAGTCAGATATCATAAGACAGATCTGAGAAGGAGGTCATGGTGCAGAATTTGGGATTTTCAAGTTGCTGCTTGAAACTCATAGAACCTGTTGATGGACAAGCTATCCCTAAATTTTAGGTGGCAGATGAGGGATGAAGGGATTTTCAGTTTTAAGAATATAGTCAATAATTTTGTAATTATGTGACTTTGAAGATGGGAGAAAGTGAGTAGGCCAGGAAAATTTGGCATTATATGAGTCTGCCACAAGAAGCCTGGCCCTATAAAATTCCTTGAGAGTAGGAATTAGAATACCTATCATACTCCTGGAATTCAGTCACCTTGGGAAATATCTTAGGTTCCATCAGAGAGAAAGACTCACAGTCAGGACCGTCACAACAGTGACAGTAGAGCTACTGTAATTGTACAAGGTCTGAATTTTTCCTTGCCTAAAACCTAATGATATGTTGGTCCATTTCCATCAATCTATCCATTCTCTTTGTTTCTTTGTTTCTCTATCTCTCTTTCTTCTTTCTTTCATTATTTTTTACTTCTTTTTCTCTTCATTCACTCTTTTCTTCCTTAGTTCTTCTTTCCAATTCCTCCTCCTCCTCCTCCTCCTCCTCCTCCTCCTCCTCCTCCTCCTCCTCCTCCTCCTCCTCCTCCTCCTCCTCTCTTTTGGTGAGTAGGTGCCCTGGTTAGCCCAGATCTCTCTCTATAGAACAGGTTAACATGAAACTCATATAGATTTTTCTATAGGGTCTAATTCATAGAACTATTGTGGAGCATTATGAAGTAAATCCTGCCTCCAATGAGGATTCTCAGCTTCCTAATTTTACTATGTGCTGAGTTAACAGGGAGAATGATTTTCCTTCTTTGTGTTTAGATGACAGAATGCCAAAACTGGTGCCCAGCCTCTTGGAAATGGATGAGATCTCCAGGTACCATCCCAATGTTTGTGTTAAAAGAAATGTGTCTTTGCCTTCTGTTGAAAACCCATATGTGCTAGCTATGGGTATCAAAATGAGATAATTAATTTGAGAATGGACAAAGTCCAGGAATCACATCTTTGTTTGCAAACAATCATGTTGCAGCCAGTGCTTTAAAAAAACAAAAACAAACAAATAAAAAGCCCTTTTCTCTGAAACATTTTCGTATATTGTGATAAAATGTCAACATGGTTGAAGCTGGAAACTGACACTTAAGCATACACTCCAGCATATAGCACTGTACAGTTTCTACTAGGAAACATTTCACAGAGCTGTTTTAATCTTCCCTGGTAACGTTTACAAAGCAGACTCAATTTGTAACTTAACAAATTTGGTCCAACACACATACACACACACACACACACACACACACACACACACACACACACTCATGTGTTTCCTTTCAATTTATTGGAAATTATTTTCAACAGAAACAAAATCCCTGGGCAGATGATGCTGGGATCTGTAAGACTGAAGACCAGATTATTAGCTACATCCAATCAAGTGGTAGCACGGGTTGGTTCACTTTTCTGTTCTCTTGAATATTTACGTGATATGCCTATCTGCTTTAATTCCTGCATTCACTACCCCTCAATGATACACAGAGACATGGCAAGATGAGAAAAATAAACACTTTCCTCTCATATATTACTTCTTTTATAGTTTTATTGTTACGACAAAAATAATCAAGAATCAAATGTCATAATTACAAAATTGAGGCGATATGTATGAAGCTTTGGATCTGGGACCCTAGTGGTTCATTCTTGTTATGAACAAACACCTGACTAGAAATAAGTCAAAGGAGGGAGGGTTTATGTTGACTCACATTTTAATAAGGGATACAGTCAAGTGTGGCAGAAATAGCACAGTCCCAGGAACGTGATGTGGCTGTTAACATTCTTTCTATCGTTAGAAAGTTAAATAGGACCAGGTTATAAAAGCTTATGATCTATCTCCATTGATTGATTTCCTCCAGTAATGAAGCACCTCTTGAAGGTTCAAACACTTTCTGAAACATGATCACCAGCTGGAAAGCAAGTGTTGAAAAATATGAGTTGATGAGGGAAATTTTACAATCAAATTTTACCATCACAAGCCTGCATGATGATTTCCGTAAATTTCCTAAGTAGGAAGAATGCTATTTAGTAGGTAAACTTCTCTTGTTGAATTTGTAGGGACATGTAGTGATATTGGATGTATAAAAACAATCTTTATCCTCCATCAAGACAAGGAAATCTGAGGGCACAGTCTATCTTTTTTCCTCCCAACTGATACCAAGTTGAGTACTACTTTCTTTGTACCACATTCTAATTTCAGTCTATACTGGGTTCGAACTGTATAATTAAATTTTGAATGTTCATGTCCCCTTTACACAGAATTATTTTCCTACTCTATCTCTTGAAATGCAGGACTTAACACCCAAGCTAAAGATTTGATGCTGGCTCTTTACAGTCTGTCCATGCCATAGTCTCCTTCGATGATTTATGCTCAATTCAAAATCTTTATGTTTAGCCTCTCTTTCCAGGACTCTTGTGTGGCTAACTTTGAAAGTTCTCAAGCCCGGGAACAGACATAACAATAATCTCAAATGTCTCACACTTAAGTCTTAGGAGACCATGCTTCTTTCTTTGATGTCATGAGGATTATCAGATATAGTTGTGTTTGAAACAATTACATAAATGGGCTCAGGATATGACTCAATAGAGAAGGTTCTAGTAGTTCAGTCAAAAGTATCTGAGTTAAAATTCCAGTTATAGGCATAAAAGCTCATCATGGTAGTATGCTCTTGAAGCATGGTATAAAGTAAAGACAGGGTAATTTCTGGAACTTTGCAGGCCAGCTATTTAGATGCATGATTAAGGACCCCAAATGATGGTTATCTTCTGACTTCCACACTAATACCATGGCATAAACATGCACTCATACATAAGAATATACACATATATGTGCAACATATATGTGAAAAGACAGTAAAATAATTGTATATAAAATTTGCCATGTTGTCAGTAATAAGTAAAATCAAGGGAAATACTGAAATACAATTGATGGAAAATAAAATTTAATTGTTCTTACCCATATCTTCAAACTGAGAGCTGAGATAGGAAAAAGATTGAGTCAAGTTGTCTATGACTGAAGCAGCAGATCATTGGGCTTGTACAAAAGCAGAAATTGAGAACCACTGGGCAAGAAGACCACATCACTGGCAAGTACAGTCAGTGAGTCTGTGGAATAAGTACCTGGAGGAGTTCACATTTGCAGTATGACAGGGCATAATTTTAAGGACATATAGAAAGAGGGAATTATAGTCTTTATGATTATGGATTCTGTGACTCACATGAGTCAGTACACATTAATATTGTTGTTCATCAAACTGTTCCTAATCATAACTGATATTATTCTTATGCTTCCAAATTCAGGCAGAATGGGCCAGTTTATGATTCTTTGACAAGCAGTCCCCAAGATTCAAGGAATTTCCCCTCCCACCCGCGAAACATGAATTTCTTCCCTATACAAATATTTGCACAGATCAGCCATGAGAAGTCCTTTAGGTTAGTGGAACTTACATGACTGCATAACCTTAAGTGGAATAGGATAAGGTGTTATAGGGAAGCAAAGACTGGCTTTCAAGCTCCCATCTAGAGGTAACAGAGTATACTTCCATTAAAAAGGCATTTGTCAATGTGAGGTTGTCTGTCATTTCAAATTGGGAGGAAATTTCAGTTCTCCCATGCAAGCTGGAAGGTATGGACCAGAACCCAGTATGTACCAACAGTCAAAATATCAGCACAACCTCCAAAAATTAACACTTAGGAAAGAGACATTTTATACTCAAATTGGTGTGGTAGACATTCGGAAAGTTATTGCCCCCAAAAGAGGGTTCAAGAGCAGCTCAATACAGATATTTAGGGATGTTTGTATTGGTGTGCTCTTAAGAGTAAATGGTCAAATTAGAAATGATCTTACCTTTTGCAACCCACCCTTATTTGGACAATGCCAAACAACTATATGTGCTCAACAGACAACCCACTGAGAGTTGAAACGTAAGAATATATTAACTCTGTTGTGTGACTTTACCTAGATAGATATATGCAAATGTCTGCCTATTCATTGCAGATAGAACATAGACTGTTGTACCTGAGTCTGGCTTAAGGAACCAGTGAGTTTATTGGGATTACTTACAATACCAAGGCTAGAAAGGCACAGCACCACCAAGAAGCTTACATGGCAACTCACTGGAACTGTATCTCTGAAGTTCCCTGCATAGCCTGTAGTTGGCTCCATCAAATAATCCCCAAATATAGCAGAGAATCTTGTGGATCATTTAGCTCACAGAAATTGCTCAGTTTCTCTCAACTTCCAGAGTTTTCTTTGGCTATTTAATTTGATATAGAGGGAATTCTTTAATTGGAAGAGATTCTCACCATACCTTCTAGTAACTATGAATTAAATGATGTTAAATCAGGGAATTTGAGGAAGCAGTTCTCCTCTATGGTGACCCATAAAGTGGCTAGACCAAGAAGAAGCACAAATACTGTAAGTTTTTGACAGGTGAGCACAGACTTAAAATTGAAAGATAAATGATAGACAGGTAAGTAACATATAATGATAGAGTGATAGCAGATATAGGTGACTTATAGATAGATTGAAATATGATTGACAGATAATACATAAAAGATAGAAGAAAGAAAGATTGATAGGTATAGATAGGTGACAGATAGATGATATATAGATATATTAATAGATAAAAAATAATCATGTAGATTGATAAATATATGGATATGGATACATGAGAGAGGAATAAATGATATATAAATAAAATTATAGATACATGAATAGATTTGAAACCAGTGGATGTGAGCTGAACCCCTCATGTGTCCTCACAGCATCTAAATATATCTATCAAGAGCACATCACTCATTTCTCCCAATCAGAATGGCCACACAGAATGATTTGGAAGTCATATGAATAGAAATGACATTTGTCTGAGCCCAATAGTGGAAAGTCATTAATATTGCTAACAGGCCATATGTAAAGTTTGGCCCAACACCACCACCAGATGCATCCTCCCAGGCAAGCTGAAGTACTTTCTAATGAAGCCTATAAGCCAAAAACACTGCATCCACTTTTATTCAAATAACCTGGCCACTTGGCTAGAAACAGACCATCAGGACAAGAACTATGTCCTAGGGAACCTTTTCAGAAAAATTGAGTGCAGTTGTGGGCTGAGTCCTGCAGTGCAATCTGGCCTACAGATGGTATACTTTTGCAAAGGTGAGGGGAAGCAATTTGCTTGATAATCTAGACCAGCTTTTGAGTTAACTAAATTCAACAAGGTTTTGTAGACAGTCATATGTCCCTCTTGTGCTTAACTTTGCATAATGTTTAATCTTGATTACTAGGTTGATGAGATTTAAAGTCACCATGGAAATAAACATGAAAGCATAATAGTATTTTGACTGTACTACCTGAGTGGAAAGTCCCACTATAACTGTGGGTGGTTTCATCACATGGGCTAACGACCCAGACTAAATAAAAAGCAGAAAGTCACCTAGTCAATAGTAATCACCTCTCTGCTTCCTGACTGTGGATTCAGTATGATAAGATATTTTACTATCTTTCAGCCACCATATCTCCTCCCATGATGGACAGTACCCTTAGACTGGTAGCCAAAATAAACATTCCTTCTGTTTTAACTTTATTTTGTTGGGTATTTTGTCTTGGCAACTAGAAAAATAACTCAATCACCTTGTAATAAGAAAAAAAAGAGAGAGAGAAAGGAATGATTCCTAAAACTGACTAAAAAAGGTTCATTTTGGCAAGACTTTGCTAATAGACTCAAACTGCAAAAAATCAGAGAAGACCTAAGACTTCCTAAGATTTTCCTAAGAAATTATAAGACACTGTTCCCTATAGGACCTGAAATGCACACCATTTTGTTCCTTAGAGGAACACACCAATGCTGGAAGGTTTTATGGTTTTCCTCATGGTCCAGAAGTTGACAGAATTAAGGTTGGAACCTCTAATTATGAAGACCATATTGCTAAATTCTCACTCAATGAAAGCTGAGTTCTGAAAATAGGCTTAGACTATAACTAATAACTAGGAACTTTCTTAGTCCTTACAGAGAATAAGTCATTTCGCCTTCATACCAACATTTGAGTTAGTTGCTAATATATACTTATTTCCAAAAATGGGCATACTCATAAAGAATATGAGTGAACAATCAGTTTAGACTTACCCACGAAAACAGAGGAGGAGGAGTGAGAATCTGAATTCTATGATGGTCTTTGTTCCTTGTCTTCTATATTCCATTAAATAGTAGGAGTTGGTATCAGGTCAAAAAGCATTGCCAGGCCTTTGTTTGAAAGTGTTATTGAGTTTTTTTGTTCTGGCTCAGATCAGGAGTTTTCCATCTCAGCTATCTCTGCACTTTGCTCTCAATATCTACAGAAGGCAAGCTTCAAATCTAAGGTGGGTATAGAGTTCACATAGATAAATAGAAGTGAAAGAGATGTGAAAAAACAGAGACAATGGTGATGACAGAAAAATAATAGTTAGATAGATGATAGATAGATAGATAGATAGATAGATAGATAGATAGATAGATAGATCATAGATGGATGGAAGATAGATGATCATTAGATTAGACAGAAAGACCAAGTGATAGATGATAGAGATAAAAATACACATATAAAAATATTTAAAGAATTGTATAGATTGAAAAACAGACAAAAATATACACATGGATATATATCCATGTATAATATATACATACAGAGACATATAGAGCAATACATAGATATGTATAACTGATATCAATACTTTTAAAACTTCTTCTCAAAGAAAGAGGATTTCCCACAGGTCACAGAGTCAATTGATCTACTTAAAGATGTTAAGTATTTTTCATGAGAAGGTGTAGTTCACTTAGACTTGTTCTTATTCTAATATGGCCAGAAAGTAGAGAGTCTGAGACTTAGGGGTATATTAACACACAACTTGTGAGAAAGGACGTTGATAAATAGGAATTGATTATTCTAAGGAAGCAGAGTAAATAGCTAGAAAAGCTAAGATCAACCTGCAAATTGCTTCCTGCTCAAGCATAAGAGCTTGTCTTTATACCCCAGTAATGGTATTTAAAAATCCAACCAAACAAACCAAACCAAACCAAACCAAACCAAACAAAAACCACAAAAAAAAAATCAGCATTTAGGACATTGCATGCACTTGTAATCTCAGGACAGCAGACAACAGTGCTCTTACAAGTACCAACCAGATTATCCTAATTTGTAATCTTTATGTTCAATGAGAGATCTTTTGAAAATTAATTAACTAATTATTATTCAAATGGTGAAAAATTGAAAGAGACACCCTGACATTAACTTTCTGGTCTTCATATGCAAGCACATAAATGTAAACACTGACCTACATATTCACATGCACACACATGAATAAGGATTTATTGACTATTGATGTTCTTTTGAGTTACATTTTTTCACTAAAAATATACAAAATAGTCTACAATTAGTTGAAATACAGGTTCGGGGTAAAAAAAAACTGAACTTGAGAATAATTTCAAATATAACTGTTGTCCAAGTAACAATCAACGATTGAGTCCCCCAGCTTTACCTTTAGCTTTCTGTGTTAGTTTCATCTTTGTGGCATGTAGCACCATTCAGGACACAAGTATGAAGACCACAATGATGGTTTCAACAGATTCATGTGTTTGAATGCTTGGTCCATAGGGAATGGCACTATTAAGAAATGTGGCCTTGTTAAAATAGGTGTAGCCTAGTTGGAGGAAGTAAGGTGGCAGCATTTGAGATCCATATGTTCAAGCTACAAGGGTGGTACCCCACTCCTGGCAACAAGTTGTAGAATTCTTTCCTCAAAGCCCACCTATAGTTTCTTCTAGAACTATAATCAGATCAGGCTCAATTTATTGGCATGGACCCTCAGAGTGGAGATTATTATTATTAAAAAAATAAATTCTAAATTTCAAAGTTTTAAAAGGTATCAGAAGTTTGTTTGAATGGTTTGCTCAAGTTTTTATTAAAAGATAGCCAATTGAAAATGAAAGGGATTCTGGAATTAGATCTTCTTTGAAGGTCTGATAGAACTCTACACTAAACCCACCTGGTCCTGGACTTTTTTTGATTGCGAGACCGTTAATGACTGCTTCTATTTCTTTAGGGGATATGGGACTGTTTAGATCATTAACTGATACTGATTTAACTTTGGTACCTGGTATCTGTCTAGAAATTTGTCCATTTAGTCCAGGTTTTCCAGTTTTGTTGAGTATAACCTTTTGTAGATGGATCTGATGGTGTTTTGGATTTCTTCAGAATCTGTTGTTATGTCTCCCTTTTCATTTCTGATTTTGTTAATTAGGATGCTGTCCCTGTGCCCTCTAGTGAGTCTGGCTAAGGGTTTATCTATCTTGTTGATTTTCTCAAAGAACAAGCTCCTCTTTGGTTGATTTCTTTGAATAGTTCTTCTTGTTTCCACTTGGTTGATTGAACCCCTGAGTTTGATTATTTCCTGCAGTCTAATCCTCTTGGGAGAATTTGCTTCCTTTTGTTCTAGAGCTTTTAGGTGTGTTGTCAAGCTGCTTGTGTATGGTCTCTAGTTTCTTTTTTGAGGCACTCAGAGCTATGAGTTTTCCTCTTAAAAGTGCTTTCATTGTGTCCCATAAGTTTGGGATATTAGCCCAGATACTTAGAATACCCAAGATATAAGATACAATTTGTGAATCTCATGAAACTAAAGAAGAACAAAGACCAAAGTGTTTACACCTTGCCCCTTCTTAGAATTGGGAGCAAAACACATATGGAAGGAGTTACAGAGACAAAGTTTGGAGCTGAGACCATCGAGAGACTGCCATATCCAGGAATCCATCCCATAATCAGCCTCCAAACGCTGACACCATTGCATACACTAGCATGATTTTGCTGAAAGGACCCTGATATAGCTGTCTCTTGTGAGGGTATGCCTGGGCCTAGGAAACACAGCAGTGGATGCTCACAGTCAGCTATTGGATGGATCACAGGGCCCCCAATGTAGGAGCTAGAGAAAGTACCCAAGGAGCTAAAGGGATCTGCAACCATATAGGTGGAACAACAATATGAACTAACCAGTACCCCCCGAAGTTCGTGTCTCTAGCTGCATATGTATCAGAAGATGGCCTAGTCGGCCATCAGTGGAAAGAGAGGCCCATTGATCATGCAAACTTTTTATGACTCAGTATAGGGGAATGTCAGGGCCAAGAAGTGGGAGTGGGTGGGGGAGGATATAGGGGACTTTTGGGATAGCACTGGAAGTGTAAATGAAGAAAATACCTAATTAAAAAAAAAAAGAAAATAAATTGGAGATGCCTGATATCACTTGTTGCTGAAGGTTTTTTAAGGCTCAGGTAAATTGCAATGCTTGAGTGTATACCTTTTGTAAAACCCAGTTCTTCACAATGGGAAGGCTCAGAAGATATAATCTTCATGAATTCTTTAAGACACAAACTGATGAGATGGGCACCAGCATATCTGAAGAGTTTTGTTCTTACCCTTTTCCTTGTGCCAACATTAGGGTTGTAGATGCTGCTGCCCAATTGGATAAATTAAATTAAATGGGTTGAATTGGGTCCAGAGGTATTAAGGGTCAAGTGGCAGAGTTGAATCCCCAGAGACAAGGTGATTGTAGTTTTATAATGGTCAGTGCAGACAAAACAACATTTATAATGACCTGGCCCATAATGCTCATCACATGAGAGGAAAATTTTATGATGGCATGACTTGTATGGACCTTTGGTACTGGCTAATCACTTGTGTTATTTCCTGGCATGAAATAGATAGGAAGCCTACTGCATATCTTCTTGATATGTATAAGCAGAAACATTCTCAATCAAATGAAAGAATTAGATCATGGCAAAAGGCAACTTGGACAGTGAATCAATTTCCAGACTTTTGCCAGTTTGCAGACACAGAACCCCTTGAATGAAGTGATGGCCAGGTTCCTCTGAGGGAGAATTTTAATAATACACCTAAAAGCTTTGCTGTTAGCCTTTCTCCAGTTCTTCCTCAGAGGGACTTACAGCCTTTTACAAGGGTAACTGTACATTGAGGGAAAGAAAATCATCAAACTTTCTGGTGTCTATTCGTTTCTGGTTCTGAATTGACCCTGATCCCAGGAGATTCCAAGAAACATTGTGGCCCTCCAGTTAAAGAAGGGGCTTATGAAGGACAGCAAATTAGTGGAATTTTGACTGACACCCTACACACAATAGGTCCAGAAGGTCCCTGAACATACCCTATGGTAATTTCCCCGGTTCCAAAGTATATACTATAAATAGATATACTTAGAAGTTGGCAGAATTCTTACATTTCTTTCCTGACCTGTGGAGTCATGGAACTAATTATGGTTGGAAAGGCTAAATGGAAGCAATTGGTGTTGCCTCTGCCAAAGAAAATAGTGAGTAAAAATCAGGATCATATTCCTGGAAGAACTGCAGAAATCATTGCCACCATCAAGGACTTGAAAAATGCAAGTGTGATGGTTCTCAATACATCTCCCTTTAACTCTCCTATCCGTCCATTGAAGAAGACAGGTGAATCATGGAGAATGATGGTTGACTCTGGAAAATCAGGCAGTATCTCCAATTGCAGCTGCTTTACAAGATGTAGTTTCATTACTTGAGCAAATTAACACATCTCCTGGTACCTGTTAGGTAGCTATTGATATAGCAAATACCTTCTTCTCAGTACCTGTCCATAAGGACAACCAGAAGAAATTTATATTAAGATGTCAAGTCTTACAGTATATAGTTTTGCCTCAAGGATATATTAACTTTCCTGTCTTGTGTTAGAACATAGAAGGGATCTTCATGGCCTGTCTCTTTCACAAAATTTCACATTGGTGCACTTTATTGATAGCATTATGCTGACTGGACCAACTGAGCAGGAAGAAGTAATCATTTTGGACTTATTGGAAACACATGCATATCAGAGAATGGGAAATAAATACAATCAAAATTCAAGATTCATCTAACTCGGTAGACTCTTACAATTAGGGTACAGTAATGACAGGAAAGGGCACAGGATGGCATAATTTGATATTGTGAAGGTACTATAAGATACTTAACTGCCCCAAAGTGGAATTTGATGACTCATTAGAGTACAGTGATTTCACAAGATGGCAAAGTGATAGTCCAACAGATCACTGGGATGGACCCATATTATACTGTAATGACAAAATAGGACATGGTAATGACCCAGTAGAATAGAGGAATCACACATTATTAAAGAGTCATTGAACAGTAGAGCATCAGAAGATCACAGTATAGCACAGTGAAATCACAATAGAACACAGTGATGATACTCTGGAATATCTGATTGTTTTCTTTTCCCCATTGTAGTCTTTTAAAAGACAAGAGATCCTGTCTCTCCTTAGGAGATCCAGGCAGTCTATTCACCCAAGGGGATCTGGGTCTCCAAATAGCCTCAAATCTGGAAATTGGTTCATGGGCCATTATTCCTTTTGTCATTATTGTAAAGTTTGCTTCAATTGACTAAAAATATTCCTGCTTATACAGATCAAATAAAAATGCAGTAGGCTTATCTACTTCATATCTGGAAACATCATGATTGAGTAGACAATATAAAAGACATCTAAGAGTCATTCAACTAAAAATTCACTAGCCTGTGCTAATGATTACACATTAAGCCATTGTTAACATTGCTTTGTTTATCCTGTCCATTACAATAACTACTATCATTGTGCCTTTGGAAATTCAATACTGCCATGTACTACCTGCTATTTTGTGGTTCATTTAAAAACACTGTATTTAATTCATCCAATTAATCAGTAATATCTCCACCATGAAAGTCTGCAAAAAGGTAAAGGACAACAAAGCTGGTGCCTTTCTCACCATTTTTCATCTTAAAGAATTAGTGAAGTCTATGACTTCTGGGCCTTCCCAGTGTCTACAGTTAGGTTTTTTAGCATTTCCCTGAGCAGTAACATTCCTTCATTAACAATAATCCAAAGGATAATAGGGGTCACTAATTCCTTTGCATTAGGCAATGTTTTGAAAAATGTTTCAATTGTGTGTGTGTGTTTTAAGTTTTGACATTTTTTTTAAACTGTGGGTTTTTTCATATTAAATTCTCCTCTCAGAGAGCCCACGCCAGTAAGTTCAGCCATTGTTGTTGTTCTTATTGTTGTTTCTTCCACCATCATGCCATACCTTTCTAAAATAAATAAATTAATTAATCCTTATTTGCACACCATATTTTATCCCACCCTCATCCAGCCCACCCTATGACTGTTCCACATCCCATAACTCCTGCTCATCCTCTTGCCTCCTCATGGATGCCCCCACCCCCCACCCCACCTGACCACTTAATTTCCTGGGGCCTCCAGTCTCTTCATGGTTAGATGCATCATCTCTGAATGAACATAGAAATAGAATTCCTCTACTGTATGTATATTGGGGGCCTCATACCAACTGGTGGACGCTGTCTGTTTGGTGGTCCAGCGTTTGAGATATCTCAGGAGTCCAGATTAATTGAGATTGCTGGTGCTCCTAGAGGATTGCCCTTTTCATCACCTTCTTTCAGGCTTCCCTAATTCAACAACAAGGGTCATCTGCTTCTGTGCATTGGTTGGGTGCAGATATCTACATCTGACTCTTTTAGCTGTTTGTAGGGCCTTCTCGAGTGTGGTCATGCTAGGCCCCTTTTTGTGAGTGCTCCATAGTCTCAGTAATAGTGTCAGGCCTTGGGACCTCCACTTGAGCTGGATACCACTTTGGGCCTCTTGCTCGACCTTCTTTTCCTCAGGCTCCTCTCCATTTCCATCCCTGTAATTATTTCAGACGAGAACAACTATGTGTCACAGTTTTAATGTGGGATGACCCCTCCCTCATGTGATGCCCTGTCTTCCTGCTTTATAAATTTCCTCTCCTACTGTTGGGCATTTCATCTAAGATCCCTCCCTTTGAGTTCTGAGAGTCTCTCACCTTCCAGGTCTCTGGTGCATTCAGGAGGGTCCCCTCAACTTTCTATGTCCCAAGGTTAACTCTTTCCATTCTTTCTGCTGGCCCTTAGGGTATCAGTCCTTTTTCCTTGCTCAATACCACACCATCAACTTTATTTCCCTGGTCTCTCCCTCCCACCCCACTTGTGATTGCTTTCTTCTCCCTCCCAAGTGGGACTGAGGCGTCCTCACTTGGGCACTTCTACTTGTTGACATTTTTGAGTTCTGTGGACTGTATCTTGGGTACTATGTACTTTTTTCCCCTTTGACTAACATTCACTTATTAGAGAGTACATATTATTCATGTCCTTTTGGGTCTGAGCCACCTCACTTAGGATGATATTTTTTTAGTTCCATCCATTTGCCTGCAAAACTCAGGATGTCCTCCTTAGTAGCTGAATAGTATCCCATTGTGTAAATGAACCTCATTTTCTGTATACAGTCCTCTGTTGTGGGACATCTGGGTTATTTCCAGGTTCTGGCTATCACAAATTTGGCTGCTGTAAACACAGTGGAACATGTGTCCCTGTGGCATAGTGGTGCATCTTTTGGGTATATTCCCAAGAGTGGTATAGCTGGGTGTTCAGGTAGATATGTTTCCAATTTTATGAGGAACCTCCAGATTGATTTCCAGAGTAGTTGTACCAGTTTGCAATCCCACCAGCAATGGAGGAGTGTTCCTCTTTCTCTGCATCCTACCCAAAATGTGCTGTCACCTGAGGTTTTCATTTTAGCAATTCTGATTCCTGTAAGGTGAAATCTCTAGGTCTTTTGATTTGCATTTCTGTTTCAACAGTATTCAAGGATGGCATCACAGTTACCTGATATATAAATACTCATATCTATTTTGCCATCCTTGTAACTAACAATGTCATCCCAGAGACAAATTGTCCAATTATAGTATTCTACAGTGATACCCAATGGTTCTACTGTGCTTTGTGTTCTATTGTGCCATTACTGTATTTTATTGAGGGAACACTATTCACACTATTTTCATAACAGTGACTTACTGTACTGTCACATAACATTGTGCTATTATAATGTCGTCTTGTGTTATTAGTATGTACTATTGTGTAATTACACTGTTCTATTGTGCCATCACTGTGTTCTGTAGAGTTACCACAGTGCACTATCATGCCTTCATTAGGCCCATTTGTGCCACCACAATACCTTGCTATTTGACTTCTCTGTTCTATTGTACAAATAAGTGTTATGTTTTGCCATGTCACTCTCATATGGCACAATGATGATATAATAGGCCAAAGTAGGAAATACTATGGCATTGTGATGACACAATAAAATATTCAGTAGACACAATTACAAACTGTGATGAAAAAACTGGCCCTGATCCACCATAGAACACACTGATGACACAAGACAGGACTGCTGTGGCACAATATCTCACTGTCATTACTGAATAGGTCACAGTCCTGTCTAGAAAAGCAATGATGATAGAGTAGAAGACTATGTTGACACACTAGATAATACCAATGGCACACATTCTAATTTTTGATGCGATGTTAAGGCACTATAATTGCTCAGTAGAACACAATGATAATACAATAGGATAATGTTGTAGGATGATATGGCACAGTGATGGTAAAATATGAGTGATGACGCAGGATGATACATGGATAACAGCATAAAATATTGTGATGATACAGTTTTGTACAAAGAATGGCACAACAGGCTAATGCAATGGCTCAAATGATACAATAACTGCCTTTTAGGACATGGAAGGAATAAATGCAAGAAAAAAACTTTTTACACAGGAAGAAATTGAGATCATACAATAGTATGTGATTATTGTCCAATAGAATGTTATGATGGCCAAAATACAATTTGTAATGGAAAACCAGGGTATTTTTATACCCAATGAGGCATAATGATGGTATTATGGGATACAGTGATGGAAGCGTAGGACATGTTTATGACATCATTGGACACAATAATAGCATATTAAGAAAATTGATGGCAAGAATTGACAAAGCATTCACAACATAAGTAATAGTTTGGCACAATATAATAGAATGTCAGCACAATTTGCCACAGTGATGGCACAAAAGAACACTGATGATACAATAGGACACTATATGACACTATAGTTAGAACACTATAGAACGGTGTGATGACATAATAGGACACTATAATATTAGGCTACAGTAGTAGTACAATAATGACCTATTTTATGTCGGTAGGTTACACTCATTTCCCATGTTATCATAGTGTGCTCAGTAAGACAATGAAATTTCATGATATGGCATTATAATGACTCAATAGGACATAATGATGGCACAATAAACTAAAGTGATGGCATAGTAAGGCACCATGATGATACAATATGACCACCTATTGTGATTTCACAATAGTTCATTGTGTTAATACTTTTGAGGAACAGTGATTGCATAATTTGTGGAAGTATAGCAGAAAATTACACTGTTAGAAGATGATTAGAAACATCATTAGTACAATTAGATGCAATGATATCATAATAGACCACACTGAAGGTAAAATTATGAAAACATAATGATAGTATAAGAAGACATCGTGATGCCACAATATGTCAGGGTACATGACTCATTAGGTCATCATAGAGCTAAAAGATGCATTAAAACATAATGAAGAATCATAGGCTACAGTGATATCACAAAAGGGCAAAATTATTAAATAACAGAGGACATGAGTCTTAATAAGGCACAGTAATGGCATACTAAGCAACTTTGATGGCACAATAGGACAGGGTAATAGTACAAAAGGCTACCTTGGTGACTTAATAGGACACAAGATGCTTAATAAGGTACAACAATAACACAATAGGCCAAAATTATGCACTATAAAAAACACTATGACACCATAGTACTCTGTGATGACTCCATAAGTCACAGTGATGACATATTATAGCAGTGATTGGATATATGGGAACTGTGATGATCCAGTAGGAAACAGTAATGGCACAATAACAGAGTTACATTACAATAGGACACTGATGGCATAATAGGACGTTGATTGCACACTATGACACAGTGATGGCAGAATAAAACAATGTGAAGGCACAATGTAACACTGTGATAGAAATACAGGACACTTCAGTGGCACAATAGAGAATCTTAGTGACTTAACAGGACACAGTTATTGTACAATAGTGATTTCACAATAGAACACAGTAATAGAACAGTAGGATATTGGGGCGATTCACTAAGGTAAAATAATGGCTCAATAGGGCACTGTGGTGACAATAAGTTCACTGTTAAAGTTCAAGCCAAAACACAAGTGAAATAATAGGGCACAGTAAAGACAAATTGTACACTGTGATGGTACTATGGGCATTGTAATGGCAAAACACTGAACACTGATGACTCATTTATGGCACACTGTTTCACAAAAGGACAAAATGTTGGCATAATGGACAACTAGGGGGAAATAAGATAATGCTGTAATGAAAAAGTAGGTCATTGTGAGGTTGTAGTTGTCAACAGTGATCACATAAAACTAATGGGTAATGAGATATTAGAGTACAGCAAAAGCACAATGTACAACAGTAATGACAGAGTAAGAAACTATAGGCATGGTAGGATACTGTGAGTTGGCCTCCAGGGAAGGCTCTGACCCCAGGAACTTGGAAGTGGATCTGAGCTCCAGACTTCTGTGCTCCTTCCCTGCAAGAGGAAAGCTTTTCTGCAGAGAGTATTCTGATCACTGGGACACAGACGATAGTTGGTCTCCCAGGAGTGCTGACAAAGGCTAAAGAATCCAGGAGGAATAAGCTCCAGCCTGAGACAGCTAGATCATCTAACAGCAGAGATTTCCAGATGGCAAAAGGCAAACATAAGAATCTTACTAACAGAAGCAAAAACCAATGGGCATCACCAGAACCCAGTATACCCATGACAGCAAGTCCTGTAATCCTGAAAAGCAAGATTTGGATCTAAATTGATATCTCAAGATGCTGGTAAAGGATTTTGAAAAGGGCATTAATAACATACTTAAAGAAATACAAAAGAACACTGCTCGACAGGTAGAAGACCTTAATGAGGAAGCACAAAAATCCCTCAAGGAATTACAGGAAAACACTGCTAAACAGGTAGAAGTTCTTAAAGAGGGAGGAAACAAACACACAAACAAAAATCCTTATGCAATTACAGAAAAACACAACCAAACAGGTAAAGGAATTGAAGAAAATCATCCAAGATCTAAAAATAGAAGTAGAATCAATGAAGAAAAACCAAAAGGAGATAACTCTGGATATAGAAACCCTAGGAAAGAAATTAGGAACCATACATGCAAGAATCAGCAACAGAATACTAGAGATGGAATAGAAAATCTCAGGTACAGAGAAGATTCCATAGGGAACAACAATCAAAGAAAATGAAAAATGCAAAGATCCTAACCCCAAACTTCCAGGAAATCCAGGATACAATGAGAAGACAAAACCTACAAATTAAAGCTATAGATGAGAATGAAGATTTTCAACTTAAAGGGCCAGTAAATACCTTCAACAAAATTATAGAAGAAAATTTCCCTAACCTAAAGAAAGAGATGCCCATGAACATACAAGAAGCATACAGAACTCCAAATAGACTGGACCAGAAAAGATAGTCTTCCCGCCAAATAATAATCAGAAAAACAAATGCACCAAATAAAGACAGAATATTAAAAGCAGTAAGGGAAAAAGATAATGTAACACATAAAGGCAGACCTCTTAGAATTACAACAGACTTCTCACCAGAGACTATGAAAGCCAGAAGAACCTGGATAGATATTATTTAGACACTAAGAGAACACAAATGCCAGCAGAGGCTACTAAGGCCAGTAAAACTCTCAATTATCATAGATGGAAAAAACAAAGAATTCTATGAAAAAAACCAAATTCACCTAATATCTTACCATGAATCCAGCCCATCAGTGGATAATAATGGGAAAATACCAACACAAAATGGAAACTACACCCTAGAAAAAGCAAGAAAGTAATCCTTCAACAAACCTAGAAGAAGACAGCCAAAGGAAGAGAATCCCAACACTAAAAACAAAAGTAATAGGAAGCAACAATTACTTTTTCTTAATATCTCTTAATATCAATGGACTCAATTCCTCAATAAAAAGACATAGATTAACAAGCTGGCTAAATAAACAGGACCCAACGTTTTGCTGCTTACAGGAAACCCAACTTGGGGGAAAAGACAGTCATTACCTCAGGGTAAAAGGCTGGAAAACAATTTTCCAAGCAAATGGTAAAAAAAAAAAAAAAAAAAAAAAAAAAAAAAAAAAAAAAAAAAAAAAAAAAAAAAAAACAAGATGGAGTAGCCATTCTAATATTGAATAAAATCGAATTCCAATCTCAAGTTATCAAAAAAGTCAAGGAGGGGCACTTCATACTCATCAAAGGTAAAATCTTCCAAGATGAACAATCAATTCTGAATATGCTCCAAATGCAAGGGCATCCACATTCATTAAGGAATCTAGAGTAAATTTCAAAGCACATATTGCACCTCACACAATAATAGTGGGATCCTTCAACACCCCAATCTCATCAATGGACATGTCCTAGAAACAAAAACTAAGCAGAGACACATTGAAAGTAACAGAGTTATGAAAGAAATGGATTTAACAGTTATCTACAGAACATTTTATCCTAAAACAAAAGGATATACCTTCTTCTCAGCACCTCATGGCACCTTCTCAAAAATTGACCATATAATTGGTCACAAAACAGGCCTCAACAGATATAAAAATATTGAAATTATCCCATGCATCCTATCAGATCACCAAGGATTAAGGCTGATCTTCAATAACAACATAAATAATAGAATGCTAACAATCACGTAGAACCTGAACAACACACTACTCAATGATATCTTGGTCAAGGATGAAATAAAGAAATTAAAGACTTTTTAGAGTTTAATGAAAATGAGACATACATAACTTACCTACAACATACGTAAACTTATGGGACACGATGAAAGCATTTCTTAGAGGAAAACTGATAGCTCTGAGTGCCTCCAAAAAGGAACTAGAGAGAGCATACACTCGCAGCTTGACAGCACATCTAAAAGCTCTAGAACAAAAGGAAACAAATTCACCCAAGAGGAGTAGATGGCAGGAAATAATCAAACTCAGGGCTGAAATCAACCAAGTGGAAACAAAAAGAACTATTCAAAGAATCAACCAAACCAGGAGCTAGTTTTTTGAGAACATCAACAAGATAGATACATCCTTAGCCAGACTCACTAAGAGGGCACAGGGACAGTATCCTAATTAAAATAAGAATTGAAAACAGAGACATAACAATAGAACCTGAGGAAATCCAAAATACCATCAGATCCTACTTCAAAAGGCTATACTCAACAAAACTGGAAAACCTGGATGAACTGGACAAGTTTCTTGACAGATACTAGGTACCAAATTTATATCAGGATCAGATTAATGACCTAATCAACCCCATATCCCATAAAGAAATAGAAGCAGTCATTAATAGTTTCCCAACCAAAAAAGAGCCCAGAACCAGAGGGGTTTAGTTCAGAATTCTATCAGACCTTCAAAGACCTAATTCCAATTCTCCTCAAACTATTCCACAAAATAGAAACAGAAGGTACTCTACCCACTTCATTCTATGGAGCCACAATTAATCTGATACTTAAACCACATAAAGACCCAACAATGATAGAGAACTTCAGACTAATTTCCCTTCAACACCCATTCATGATAAAAGTCTTGAAAAGATCAGCAACTTTAGTTTAGGCCCATACCTAAACATAATAAAAGTGCTCTACAGCAAACCAGTAGCCAACATCAAACTAAATGGAGAGAAAATGGAAGCAATCCCACTAAAATCAGGGACTAGACAAGGCTGCCCACCTTTCCCCTACCTATTCAATATAGTACTTAAAGTCCTAGCCAGAACAATTCAACAACAAAAGGAGATCAAGGGGATACAAATTGGAAAGGAAGAAATCAAAATATCGGTATTTGCAGATGATAGGATAGTATATATAAGTGATCCTAAAAATTCCACCAGAGAACTCCTAAACCTGATAAACAGCTTCAGTGAAGTAGCTGGATATAAAATTAACTCAAACAAATCAATGGCCTTTCCCTACACAAAGGATAAACAGTCTGAGAAAGAAATTAGGGAAACAACACCCATCACAATAGTCACAAATAATAAAAAATACCTTGGTGTGACTGTAACTAAGGGAGTGAAAAATTTGTGTGATAAGAACTTCAAGTCTCTGAATAAAGAAATCAAAGAAGATCTCAGAAGATTGAAAGATCTCCCATGCATATGGATTGACAGGATCAATATAGTAAAAATGGCTATCTTGATGAAAGTAATCTACAGATTTAATCCAATCCCCATCAAAATTCCAACTCAATGCTTCACTGAGTTAGAAAGGACAATCTGCAAATTCATCTGGAATACCAAAAAAACAAGGATCAGAAAAACTCTTCTCAATGATAAAAGAACCTCTGGAGGAATCACCATGCCTGACCTCAATCTGTACTACAGAGCAATTGTGATTAAAAACTGCATGGTACTAGGACAGTAACACACAGCTATATCAATAGAATAAAATTGAAGACCTCGAAATGAACTCAAACACCTATGGTCACTTGATCTTTGACAAGGGAGCTAAAACAGTCTAGTAGAAAAAAGAGCATTTTCAACAGGTGGTGCTGGCATAACTGGCAGTTATCATATAGAAAAATGTGCATTGATCCATTCTTATCTCCTTGTACTAAGGTCAAGCCTACGTGGATCAAGACACTCTACATAAAACCACAGACACTGAAACTTATAGAGGAGAAAGTGGGAAAAAGCCTTCAAGATATGGGCACAGGAGGAAATTTCCTGATCAGAACAGCAATGGAATGTGCTCTAAGATCAAGAATTGACAAATGGGACCTCATAAAATTGTAAAGCTTCTGAAAGGCAAAAGACACTGTCAATAAGACAAAAAGCCACCAACAGATTGGGAAAGAATCTTTAGCAATCCTAAATAAGATAGGGGACTAATATCCAATATACCTAAAGAACTCAAGGAGATGGACACAAGAAAATCAAATAATTATATTAAAAATGGGGTACAAAGCTAAACAAAGAATTCTCAACTGAGGAATACTGAATGTCTGAGAAGCACTTAAAAAATGTTCAACATCCTTAATCATCAGGGAAATTCAAATCAAAACAATGCTGAGATTCCACCTCAAACCAGTCAGAATGGCTAAGATCAATAATTCAGGTGACAGCAGATGCTGTTGAGGATGTAGAGAAAAATAGATACTCCTCCATTGTTGGTTGGATTGCAAACTGGTACAACCACTCTGGAAATCAGTCTGGTGGTTCCTCAGAAAATTGGGCATAGTTCTACAGGAAGATCCAGCAATTCCTCTCCTGGGCATATACCCAGAATATATTCTAACTTGTAATAAGTACACATGCTCCACTATGTTCATAGCAGCCTTATTTATAATAGCCAGAAGCTTGGAAGAACCCACATGCCCCTCAACAGAGGAATGGATACAGAAAATGTGGTATACTTATACAATGGATTATTACTCAGCTATTAAAAACAATAAATTTGTGAAATTCTTTGGCAAATGGATGGATCTGCAGGATATCATCCTGAGTGAGGTAACCCAATCACGAAAGAACACGCATGATATGCACTCACTGATAAGTGGATATTAGCCCAGAAACTTAGAATACTCAACATACAATTTGCAAGACACATTAAACTCAAGAATAAGGATGATTAAAATTTGGGTACTTTGTTCCTTCTTTGATTGGGAACAAAGTATCCTTGGAAGGAGTTACAGAGACAAAGTTCAGAGCTAAGACAGACAGAAAGACCTTCCAGAGACTGCTCCACCTGAGGATCTATCCCATATAAAACCACCAAATCTAAACACCATTGCATATGACAGAAAGTTTTGGCTGTCAAAACCCTAACATAGCTGTCTCATGTGAGTCTATGCCATTGACTGACAAATACAGAAGTGAATGCCCACAGTCATCTATTGGATGGATCACAGGGCTCCTAATGGAGGAGCTAGAGAAAGTACCCAAGGAACTAAAGGGGTCTGCAACTCTATAGGAGGAACAATGATATGAACTTACCAGTACCCCTTCAGATCTGTGTCTCTAGTTGCATATGCAGCAGAGGATGTCTTATCAGCCATCAATGGGAGGAGAACCCCTTGGTTTTGTGAAGATCATATGCCCCAGTACAGGGGAATAGCAGGGCTAGGAAGCAGGAGTGGGTGGGTTGGGGAGCAAGGTGGGGGAGGGTTAGGGGGCTATGGGGATAGCATTTGAAATGTAAATGAAGAAAATATCTAATAAATAAAAAGAAACAGTGATGTCACAATAGGCAAAAATTAAATCACAACAGTTAAATTGAAGACACATTATAATATTAGAATGGCGCAATGACATTGTGATAGCACAGTAGAATACAATGATAGCACAATAGGCATCAAATAATACACTAGAACCCAGTGGTGACTCAGTTGCACCTGGTGATACAATAAGACAAAGTTATGGCACAATAAAATGCAACATTGTCACAATAGTACAGAATGATGGAGTAAAAAGAAATTGTGGTGGCACAAATGTCATTATAAATATGCAGTCGGTCAAGTGTTAGGTCAATTAAACATCATCTTGGCATTATAGAGAACTGTCATAGCACAGTAGAAGAGAGTTATTGCAAAATAGAGTTCTATCATGGCATAATTTGTCACAGTAACAGAAAAATAGGACACATTGATATGGTAGGGCACAGGGTTAGTATAATTTGTCATGGTGCTGGCAAAATAGGGAATAGTGGTGAGGCATTAGAGCACAGGATGGCACAATAGTACATCTTGATAGTAAAATAAGGCACAATAATGGAACAAATCTCCACTGGGAATGAGAAATAGGTACTAGAATGATAATAAGACTTTGTGGAGACTAAATAGTGTTGAATAATTGTACAATAGATAGCTATAATGACAATATAGGACACACCAATGTCAAAATAGAAAGCACAGATGAAGCAAGTGGAATTTGTATGGCACAATAGGTCATAAAATGGGGATAATATGATGGGACAAGAGGGCAATTCAATGATTCAATAAGGATCAGAAATCACTAATTGGCTTGTTACAATATTGCAGTGAAATTAATTATACAATAAGGCACTGTGATGACACAAGAGGGCATTGAGATGGAACAGTAGAAAAAGAATAAAGTCAAAATAGGTTACATTTGATGGCATAATATGACACAGTGTGATGCACGTTGGCATGGTGACGGCATAATATGACACTGTGGTGACATCTTAGGGCTTTCTGGTGACAGAGTAGGTCATGTTGATAGCACAATGGAACATTATAATCTAAGAGCAGATCATTGGGTTTTCAAATAGACAACTGTGATGTCAAAATAGAGAATGGTTGTGGCACAAGACAGGATACAGTTATGGCATGGTAGTGTATATTTATGTCACAACAGAACACTAGGAGTATCCAAGTGGACACTGTGCAAGCACAACAGAGACAATAAGAGCAAAGGCAACTCTCAGGGCACAATAGGGTACTATGATGTGTATATGAGTCATTCACTATGATGACAAAATATGACATTTTGCTGGCCATATAGGGCAACATAATGACATAGTATGGCATTATGAATGCAAAAAAACCAGTAATGTGTTTAGAAAGTAGGATATAGTCAGGTATCAAAAGGGTTCAATGCTGACACAGTAGTACCTTAATTACTATGACAAAATGGAGCAATGTGATGGCAATAGGTCATTTTAACAGCACAATAGGATACTATGAAGAAAATTTCCCCACTAAAATGGCATTTAAAGATGTTGTGATGGAACTATAGATGGTATAATAGGGACCTCATGGAATTACATAGAACAGTGAGGGCACAGTAGGTTATAGTAATAACATAATAAAAGAATGTATTTGTACACTAGGGTAATTGATGCCAGGAAAGTCTATAGTGATGTCACAAAAGGTCAGAGTGAAGGCTAACAGTGTACATTAATTAATTCCACAATAGGGTACAATGGTGGCACTGTATGCGAAAATGGTGGCACAATTGAAAACAGTGAAGGTACAATACGTCAAAGTAATTGGCACATTAGGACACTGCGATGACACAGTATGACCTGTGAAATTCACTGTCCATAATAATGGTACAGGACTGAACTATGATAACACAACCTGAGACAGTAATGGCACATCAAAATATTGTGACACAATAGTGCCTTGGGAAGCCTCACTAGGATATATGGGTGACATAATCAGACACATGGATGACATACTAGGGCATAATGATGACATCATTGGGCAGAGTGATGTTACAATGTGGCATAGTGATTTTAAAGTAAGACACACTGATGGATAAGTCACTGTGACAACACAACAGGATGCAGATGGCAAAATAGAGCCTTTACAACATGGTATAGTACAGTGAATCACCATAGTCCTCTGTGATGTTACAAAGACACCGTTGAGGAAAAAAATAAACAAAATATCTATAGTCATATAATAGGGACCTGTGATGGCACAGTTGTGTACATAATGAAATAATGGGACATTTGTTCACAACATAAATTATGATGCCGCTATTTGGCAGGCTGATCACACAATATCGTACTGTAATAATACTAGGGACAACTGACTTGACATAGTAAGGCTATGCTATAGTGCAAAGAATTCTGTAGCATAACAATGGAACACTGTGATGGCAAATTGGCATAGTGATTGCACAACTGAGTACTTTTAGGTCACAAAAAGGGAATGTGATTTCACAATAAGGCATTGCAGTGATAATTAAGGTACTATCTTGAAAGAATATCTGTGAAAACGATGGTACTGTATCTGCAAAGTGGCATATTATAATTTCATAATAGGACTCTACAAAGACATAATAAGGCAGTGTAATACATTATGATTAATGATACACATTAATATGGCACAATAACACATTGTGATTGCATAAGAGTGCACTGTGTTGACAAAAGAGAACATAGCAATGGCACAATTGGGCACTATGGTGGCATAGAATGACAATATTATGGAACAATCAACTGCCATGAAGAAACAGGGCCCTGACACAGCACAACATGGAATTTAGATGGTATACTAGGGCACAGTGTCATTACAAAGGGGCTATGTGGTGGCATAATATGAGCACGTAATTCTCAGGAGAGTATTGAAATACAATATAAGGCACTGGAATAGTGGAATGGGACGCTTCAATGGCATAGTAGATCACTGAGAAGGCACAAGAAGATTTTTAAAGTTACAATAGAACAGTGTGATGAAAAAACAAGGAACTCCTATAGTGCAATAGAATGCTAGTGACAAAATATAACACTGTGATGACAGAACTGGACACTGAAATAAACCAATAGAATACTAGATAGGCATAATTTAATTCCATGATGCCACAAAAAGGAACTATGATGTCAAAGTATGCCATGGTGATAGCACAAAAGAACATTGTGAAGGCACAGTGAGATGCTGTTATAACACAGTGAGTCACAGTGATGTCACAGAAAGGATATTAATGGCACAAGAAAGTTATGTACTCACACTAGGGCACAATGATTTTAGAGTAGTGCACTCTGATAATAGAACATTCTTATGTCACAATAGGACAAAGTGATGACGAAATGAGATGACACAATAGAAAACTGAGATGCTGGGAGAGGAGACAATAATGGCACACTTAGGCACTGTGGGGGCACAATACGGTATTGTGATAGCAAAATAGGGCAATGAGATAGTACAATAGAACACTGACAGTCTAGTTGGTAGGGAGATAGCACACTGAGATAATAAGATGGTATTTTAAGGTATGCTAATGACACAATAATATAAAAGATCATTAGCTAATTTTCATTCTGTTGGCAGAGTCACCAAGATAACACATGTCAGTTTTGTGCTACAATAACATACTACTGTGACAGAGCTTGGCTTTTTTTTTTTTTTGGTGGAGGAAGGCATTGAGATGGCAAGAGAGAACTGCAAAGGCAGAAATTGACTCTTGCGTGGAACAATTTAGGAGACTACAATGGCTAAACACATCACTGTGATGGTACAATAGAGCACTGAGATCTTGCAATAGGGCACTGTGATAAATTATTATACCAATCTGGGAAAACACAATAGGAAACCTGAATGGAACAATACAACAGAATGAGGGCACAAAAGACACAGCAGTGGTTCAATGAGTGACCATAGTGTTATAATATGGAATTAAGATGGCAAATGGACACTTTTATAGGATACTCAATTGACACAACAGAGCATTGTGCTAACAACATAAAGCACAAAAGGGTGCTGGGATTGAACAAGGCACACAGTAATGGAACAAAAATGACACTGTAGTCTCACACTAGTACACTGCAATATCAGAAATGGGCAAAGTGACAGAAGACCAGCCTCAGCTTGAGAGGGGGTCTTGAGGAATAGGTAAATGGGAGCAGTAGAAGGCCAACTCAAAGTCAATGATGGTGTAAGTGACAAGTCTGCCATCTACTTGAGATAGGTTCCTGCTTGAGATAGCTCTCTCTCCTTGAGATAGACTTGAGAAGACCTGAGAATTCAAGTCTTCTATTTACTATGGCATAAGCTACTTTCATAGAGAAATCATAATAATCTAATCATTTACCCAAGGTTCTCTTTTGATTATTCCATCAATGACCTTAGCTCATTGACCCTTAGGAAAAAAAAACTGAAATAGAGAAAATATTTGATACAAAACAGACAGCAAGTACACTTTTTAACATAGCAAGTTCTATGTAGTTTACTACATATAGTGCTTGAGGTTGCCAAGTCGAGACTTTGAGGCTATTTCTATCTGAGAAAGTTAGATTTAAGTACAGTATCTTGTAATTTCTGCTTTTGCAATTTAGTGAACTCTTGTTTATGCCTAGTCCGGCACCACTGAAGCTCATTTTTATAATTCTTAGTAGAATATATGGGTCAAATTTAGTTGTTGATGACTTCCATGAAGACCACCATTTTACTGCTAATATCATAACCATCTATCTGAACCTTGTTTATTTAACTACTCCTGTTCTTTTGTGACTGAGATTTTTTTCTTCTATTGAAAAAAAAAATCAAATCTCATTCCTTAATCTTTTAGCTAACTAATTAGTGTACTTTCATCTTCTCTTTCAGGTACATGAATACCCTCATTCAATACATATTATGTGTTTATATTTTGCATAGTTGAGAAATCCTGTAAGGGACCATCCTTACACTGATTTATATATTTTTGAACTCATGTTTTCAGAGTTCTTTTCCACAGCCTTCAGGATTCTTCTGAATGTCAAAGCACTGTCATTTTGCTGAGATATACTAGACACATGCTACCTTCCTGGAATAGTGAAGTTTCTAATTATCTTGAAATAATTAATCCTGGTAGGGATAACATTCCCTGAAGGAGATACTTGAAGTAAAATAATTATATTATTATGCAAACAAGCCTTACAACCACAGAATCTATCAACATTTGAGGAGACCCATATCCTTCTGGCTTTGCTTGAGGGAAGGGAACCATGTTGTACTGTCTTTTCCATGGCCATTATAGATTTGGTACAAAGTGATTACAAAGTATGCTGTAAGAACAAAAATAGAGATCTTTATTTTCACTAGAGTATGCTGTGATGATACTATAGGGCATTGTAATGCTATAATGGAGCTCTGTAATGATATTACCAGGTATTGTGATAGCAACAGTGACAGGATGTTAAAAAATAGGGCACAGTGCTGGGACAATATGGCAATATTATGCTATAATTGGATATAATGATGGCAAAGGAATGCTCTCATGTCACAAAAGGGAACTGACAAAAGACAGTACTGAGATAGCACCACAGGATATTGTGTTGGCAAACAAGGCAGTATATTTGCATAACGGGCACTGTGAGGGCATCTGAGGGCACTAGAGTCAAATAACATGGTATTTTTATGACAAAAGACACACAAACACATAACAAGAAGGCATTTAATGGCAAAGTTGTGCACCTCAATTGTACAGTAGAACAATATCATGATACAGTAGGAAACTGTGATATCAAATTGGACGCTGAAACAGCATGAGAATACAAAGGGTTGGAAAAATGGCATATTGATGGAATAACAGGACACTAAGATATCACAAGAGGACAAAGTAATGGGACAATAGGGTATTCTGGAACAATATGGCACTGGAAATGGAAAAATAGGACACAGTAATAGCACAATATGTCCTTGTGATAACACAAAAAGGCACTGATGACACAAAAGGATACTGTAATGCAGAATATGTCATTCTGTTAGTGAAATACATCATTGTGATGGCATTGTAGAAAACAATGTTGGCATTACTGAGTAATTTTTTTTTTTTTTACTGAGTAATTTATTGTCAAAAGAAATACAGTGATAGCAAAAGTAGTGGCTCAACACAATAGGGTAGTATGATCACAGAATATGGTACTATTTTGGCTCAATAGACACTTTATAGGCACCATAGGACACTCTGGTTCTTAATATGGCATTGTTATTCCAACACAAGACTAGGCAACATATAGTATTGTGATAGAGGTATGATCATGTGCAATTGAGCAGATAACATAATGATGGCACAACACAGCACTTCGAAGGATATGGAGCATTATGATGGTAATGATACTTATGATTGCATGAGAAAGATTTGTAGGAGCACCATGAAGCTGCTTAGTTAAAATAAAGCAATATGTGCTAGCTAGCCTGACCTAGTTGATGAGTCTTAGGTAATATTGAGACCCTGCTCTATAAACATGAGGCATATATCACTTGAGGAACAAAATTAAAGTACCTTTGGCCTCTACATATGTACACAGAGAGACAGACAGACAGACAGTCAGACACACACACATACACACACACACACACACACACACACACACACACACACACACACACACACAGAGTGACAGAGACAGAAACAGAGAGAGTCAGAGAGAAAGACTCACTCACTTGCTTTATTTTACTTTTATTTATGTGTAAGTTTGTGTCTTTGTGCATGTATTCTCACATGAGTGAATGAGTTTGTGAAGGCCAAAAGCAAGGCATCAGATTCTCCCGAGTCTTCTTGAACAACAAATAGTACTCTTAGCCACTGACCTAATAGTCTATCCCATACATTTATCTAAAAATCCTCTTAATACAAAACTTTCACCAGCAACCAATTGTTTGCGTGTCTGTGAGAATTCAGCAGCCGTCTGTGACTTACTCTCTCTCTCCTCTCTCCACTCATAGGCTAAATATTGTGCCCCATTCCCAAAGGTGCTAAATTCTCATGTCTTACTTCTTTAAAAAACATTTTCTGCAGTGATGTTAACATTATACATCTAAAAATGAGGATGAAAACTGAATTATACATATAGTCCTAAATTAAAACTTGAAATACTTGTAAGGACTTCTCTGTATTATAAGAAAATAAAGGGGGTAACACTACTCAGGCACAAATTGATTTCTGAATACACCTGAGGACTCACATCTGAGAAAGTGAGAGAGGGGCTTCTCTCACAGTTTAGGATTTTAATCGTGGCCTAGTGAGAGGATTATTCAATGGTAAGGATGGCTGATTCATGGTTAAACTATCATACACATGAATGGTGATCTTGCCATTGATTTTGAAAAATTGAATCTATGTATTTATTGAAATTAAACACAAGAAAGGGAGTTTTCCTGTCAGAATAGGGACAGACACACACTGTGTCAACACAACATATTTTCACAAGAAAAGGACTTAGAAGAAGTTGGCACTATTGTGCTATTGATTGAAAGCAAAAGAGATGGAGTCAAATGTGAAATCTGAGAGATTTCCAGTAAGGGAAAGATCAAATTCCAGCTGCTGATTCAGACACAGGTCTCCAAACAGACCAGGAGGACTTTGCGAGTGCAATATAGTCATCCCCTGTACCATCTACTCCACCTGACAGATTGCATGCAGAAAAGGAGCTTTATCCTTGAGAGGTAAGGATTGGATTCCAATGATACTATAGCTAAATTTGGAACACAGTTTCTTTCCAAATTGTTTTGTTAAAGAGCCAGTACAAATAATATCTTGACTCCAGCTTCACAAAACTCCTAGCAAAAGCATCAGCTTAGCTAATGTGGATTTCTGACCTATAGATCACAGAGGTAACATGTACCATTGTACATCTGTCTGTCACTGTTGTACAGAAGCTTTCTTCTTCCTTCAAATATGCCCAATACACTGAATAGGAAAAAAAAAGATTTTTCCCAATTCCATTACACTACCTGTCTTGTCTCTTTCCACACTCAAATAATAAAGTATATTTTCTTTTGCTGTGATGTGGTCTATTTGATTTTTGAAACTCACTGTGATCTGGCCTGCCTCCATTTCCTTCTTCTGTTATCATCAATTGCTCACTGGCATATTTCTAGAATTTTAATACTTGGTGTCTTTATTAAGGTGTCTATTGTTGCAGCTGAACACTGTTATGAAGAAATTTATGAAGGAAAGTGTTGGTTTGGCTTATACTTCCACAGCACTGTTCATTATCAAAGAGAGTCAGGACTCGAATTCAAAGAGGGTAGATCCTGAAAGCAGGAGCTAATTAAAAGACCATGGGGTGGAGTGTGTGCTGATTATTGGCTTACTAAGTGTACTTTCTTTTTAGAACCCAGCACTACTGGCCCAGGAATACCACCACTGACAATGTGTTGGGGCTTGTCTCATCAGTCACTAATTCAGGCAATGACCTTCAGCTTTACCTTATGAGGACATTTTCTTCCCTTTTAGTTTCCCTTGTTTCAGATGACTTTAGTTTGTGTAATGTTGACATAAAACTAGCCAGAACACCCAGGAAATATTTGTTGTATGCAAGGTACTAGTGTCCATTACCCTTAACATAATTGGTGAGTATCATGGTCCTAAGTGTGGCAATTTTGAACAAAAAGAGGTAAAGAACGATGAAGAAGAACAGGAGGAAAAAGAGAGTGATGTTGGATTCTGAGAAAATAAAGTGCTGTGGAAATAGCTCAAGAGGTAAGAACACTTGCTATGAAAGCATCCAAGCTTGAAAATAATGTTCCAGACAATAAGGTTAATAAGAAACAAGAGGAATTCTTGGATGTACTGGATGCCATATTAGCTGAAAATTGCAAGCTCTAGGTTCTTGGAGAGGCACTGAGTTAAAAGCCAAAAGAAAGTATAGAGTAAGAAAGGATAACAGCTACCACGCTTCTTCTCCTCTGCACAACACCAAACATACATACCCAAACATACCCCCAGTCTTCAAGTCATAGCTACTTTGGAGAGCTGTATAAATATCATATATTGGAATAGGCCTTTGACTTATGATGTTGCTTCTGTGTTGACAAAAATATTATTAAAATGACCATAATTCCAAAAGAATCACACACACACACACACACACACCACAGAGAGAAAGACAGAAACAGAGAGACAGAGAGGTTGAGAGACAGAGACACAGAGACAGAGACAGAGACAGAGACAGACATCTTTCTTAAATCTCTCATCAAAGATGTGGACTGTCAACTAAAATGAAACCAGACAATTTTTTTTTTTACCCTTTAAAGTTCATTTTTAAAGGCCAAAGGATTTCCAAGAGAGAAATGAATAAAAGCACTATTTTCATTAAGCCCAAATATTTATTGAGTGCTTAATCCCAGAAATTGTTTTAGGAATCTTAGGTATATTACAGAAAAATGCACAAGAACTCTGTCCTTAAGGAGTTCAAATTTTGCAGTAGGCAAGGAGGAGTCTGAGGAAGACACAGAATCCAAACAACAGACACAAATACAAATATGTAAATCGTTGGAGTTTGCAGTGTTTCAGACATAAACATTTCCCAGTCTTTCATACTTTCCTTTTTATCTACTAAGAGACATGTCTCCCTGACTTCCAAATATCTGATTCCTCACAGACTTCATGTCATGGTCAAACTTTGCTCTCTGCATGACTCTTCTTTGAATACCCTATACAAGTCATAGACATGAACCTCTAAAACACCTACTTTGATCTTCTTCTTAGTATGTGTGTTTGTCTGACTTTTAGACATTTTACTTAAAACTTTGTTTTAAAGAACAACCAAATTAAATAAATAGCACTCTGAAAAAATAACAGACAGAAAGTCTGTACATTTTGATGAAATTCTTCTTTACAGTTTAAATAGGCCTGAAGCTGTGAAGTTTTACAATAGCTTTTATACTATCACAAGCAAATATATTTTTATGCATTTATCCAGTCATGACCAGTGATTTACATAGGACCAGGAATTTAAACAGAGATTCTTTTAAGATCACTCAGTAATCAACCCTACCCAAGGTCAGTTTTCAGTAAATGTATTTGTATGATACTAGCTATAGGAAATCTACATGTATGATTGCTTCCTCTGGTACCTGCAATCATGTGCACATAAAAACTTCCATAAATATACATGCTCATAATTAAAGCCAATTAAAAAATAAATGTAACATCTCCCCAGCCCTCCTTTTAAATAAATATTTTATTTAAATATTATTTACATAAAGAGGACAGTAACCATTAGTATATTGTAAAAACAATTCATGAAAAGTAGCATTCAGATCAAGAAAATTGCATTCTGAGCATTTCTTATCAGAGTGTGTAATTTGTGTGTCTCTGCAAGTGTCACAGCTGGCAGGATTACCATCTATGTGAGACAAGAATGAAAACTTGCTTCAGCCTGACATGCCTTGTAAAAACTTCTTGAGCGTGACATCAGGTGGTTTAATGTAAGCATATGTAGACAAAGTAAAACCCGAAAGGAAGGATTCCTGGCAGAATGCAATCCCTGATGCACAGAAAGACATAATTACATAGAAACACAATTACAAGTACAAAGCATTTCTTCCAAGATGATAGGATCTATCTATGTAGATATGATAAATGTATTAAGAGTATGGGCCTAAGGAAAAATCTGAAATGGTGTCAGTTATACAGATAGTATAGAGTTCTTTTAGCCTGTAAATTACTGCAACATCTCCCTTTAGGATGGGTCCTATTGACTGAGAAACATAGATGAAGACCTAGGGAGGGATTCTGGATTAAACTTTCTGAGGGGTTTTGGTCAAGTCTGCCCTACATGCAGCACATGTCACTAGATAATTAACAATATCCACTACTGGACTTCTGGGGGAAATGGGTACTACGTGTTTTTACTTGAAAAAGAAACCCTGCATGATTAACATTCCTGTTTTCCCTGTCTATCTGAGAGGGCAGGACCTTTGTGCTTCCAACACTAAAGGATAATTTCTGGGAGTCAGATCTCTAGTTCTACCTTCTATGGCAGGGACTCACTTGTTTTTGTATTGGTGTATAGTGCAAGATAGCTGTCAAAGTAGCTAAGGGTCAATTTTCCTGTTTATGATTCCCATCTCAACATAGGAGTCCTGGTAACACAGATGCTCACCAACAGATCCAGTGGATTTTATGGTTTGTTTGTTTTGTTTTGCTTTGCTTTGTTTTGTTTTAATGTAGGTTCTAGAGATTTTTTTTTTTTTTTTTTTTTTTTTTACATCATGCTTCCATGGCAAGCACATTTACCTGCTGAACCATCTTTCAACCCACTGTGTACTCATTAGTTTGATTGATCTCTTGGTACACCCATGAGTTATCTGTAAGAGGAAATTTCAAGGGATTTCCTTCATCTGTGGGCTTGTCTGTGGGACATCTGATTTATGTAGCAGGGTTCAGCCTATGTTGGACAATCCCACGTTTTGTCAGTTGGGCCTGAGCTGTATAAGAAAGCACATGATTTCCTCCATGGACTCTGCTTCAGAACCTGACACCAGGTTCATATCTTGAGCAGATACCCTGGATTCCCTTAAAATACTACAACTTGTGACCCCCATAAACCTATTTCTCCCCAAAGGTGATCTGATCAATGATTTAACATAACAGAAAAAAATAGCATCCCAGTATGTATGCTTGTTAATAAATGGTCACAACAAAAAGAAGATAAAGGAAGGAGAATAAGGAAGGAAGAAAGCAAGCAATCAAGAGGGGATGGAGGGGGAGTGATAGGGAAGGAGGAATATAGATAGTGAGGAAGGGAAAAAGAGAGAACGGAACTGAAGGAGGCTCAACAGCTAGAAACAGAAGCTTCCCCTGCAGATGAAATTTGGATTCCTGTGACCATGTTGAAAACCCCATATAATTTCAGCTACAGGCAATTAAAAGCCCTCTTCTCACCTCCTCAGGACCTAGTACTCCTGTTCACATATCTACCTACCTCCATGCATACACATGTACCTAACTGAAAAACAATGTTTGAAATTCTAAATAAGCCTTTGCTTTTTATTGTTTGTTTGTTTTGTTTTGTTTTTAGAGACAGGGTTTCTCTTTGTAGCCCTGGCTGTCCTGGAACTCACGTTGTAGACCAGGCTGGCCTCCAACTCAGAAATCCACCTGCCTCTGCCTCCCAAGTGCTGGGATTAAAGGTGGGCGCCACCACACCAGGCTGTATTTTTTGTTTTATTTTTGTTTCTTTGTTTTTTGTTTTTGTTTTTGTTTATTTCTGAATTGAATCCTCAAGTCCTAGAAGGAAATTTGTGGGTCTCAGAAGGCAAAGGAACTTCATCAGCTGGAACTTACATGATGTTTCAGAACCCTTCCAGGACATAGTAGCCAGAACTACCTGTAGATAAGGAGGCAGAGTGGAGTGGAGGGTTTTGTAACCAATGTAGCTGTCTGGAGTGTCTTCCAGAGCTCCAAGAATGCAGGATCCCTGAGTCATCATGTGTGTGTGCTAGATTTTTTCCATGATGCAGCTGCTTTTCAATCATCACTGTTCCTGGAATGAACCCTTCACCTCCTATACAGTTGCCAGCATCCTGGATAAATGAATTGTTTCTCCAATGTTGGTTCACTCATTATTTCTTTGTGGTGAACTTACAACCTGGAGTGAGTAGCCTTACAAGTTGTGACTCCCAAGAAAAGGCTCTCACGTAACACATCCTCAGGTTTTTGTTGCTGCTATTGTTTGATTTGTTACAAACTAAAGGGAGATTTTAATGTTCTTCAAATTTACACTTCTCTGATAACTGATGAAATTTGACATCTGTTCACTGGTGGTGGCTTTTTGGGTATAATTTGTGACCTTTCAAGACCAATGGATTCCCTGAAGGAAGTCTTTTGAAAATACATTTCCTACTGAGATTTTTTTTCTACATTTAATAACATCTTTTTTTTTTCCCCCTGCAGAATACTGGTAACCAAACAGAGAACATTGCCTAAGTTAAACCACAAATTTCATCTATATCCTCAGCTCAATTTTTATTTTGAAACAGGTTTGTTGGAAGCCAGCCCAGCCTGGAATGGGCTGAAGTTGAGCCTAACATTGTTTTTAGAGGTAGTTTAAAGACCGATGATCTCTGACCTTCTAGCTCTCTAAATGCTTGCTGATAACTTCTAAAAAATTATAAAACTTTGTTGCTTATTCTTGGCTTAAAAAACACTAAGATGATTAACATCTTTTAAAGATCAGCAGGGAATTAAAGAACAATTTATTGGTAATGCTTTCTTCCCTTGCCAGGCAGTTAATTTTATATAATAGTTTTTTTAAATTTTCAAAGGTGAAATTTTCTTGGCTGAATTAAATACTTTGTAGATTTTGATTATCAGTTTTCCTATATACCTTTACTTAGAATTCTGCTAACTTTAAAAGCATCTCAGAAATTCTGCTGCATACAGGGAAACTGGGCAACAGACCCCACAGTCTGAAGGCCTCTCCAGAGAACAGCAATACCCAAGGCAACAGCTTGACTACTTCCCAGAAGGACCAATATTCTGAAGGCCTCACAGAAGGTCTGTTAAAGCCAGGGCTACAGGTCTACCAGGGGAACTAAAGCAACCAAAGGACATAACGGGCAGGCTCCAGACAGTGACACCCAGAACAGTTAATACCAGGGATAACCAAATGGCAAGCAGCAAGCATAATTGCACAAGCAACAAAAGCCAATATACTTTCGTGTCAGCAGAACCCAGTTCTCCCAACAGAGCAAGCCCTAGATATACAAACATACCTGAAAATCAGGAAGCTGATATCTCATGAAGATAATAGAGTTCTTTAAAGAGGATATAAATAACTCACTGAAAGAAATAAAGGAAAAGAGGTAAATATGTAGAAGCCCATAAAAAAAAAAAGTAAAAGACTTGTTTCCTTAAAGAAATTTAGGAAAACACAATCAAACAGGAGAAGAAATTGAACAAAGCAGTCCAAGACCTAAAACGGGAAGTAGAAACAATAAAGAAAACACAAATTGAGGGAACTGTGGAAATGGAAAACCTAGGAGAAAGATCAGGAATTACAAACGTAAGCATCACCAACAAGATACAAGAGATAGGAGAGATAATCTCAGTTGTAGAAGATACCTTAGAATATATTGACACAACTACCAAAGAAAATTCAAAACATAAAAAAAACCTCTTAACTGAAAGCATCAAGGAAATCCAGGACACAATGAAAAGATCAAAACTAAGAATAATAGGAACAGAGGAGAGTGAAAATTTCCAGCTCAAAGGACCTGAAATCATCTTCAACAAAATAATAAAAAATAGTACTTCCCCTATGTGAAGAAAGAGATGACCATAAATGTAAGAAAATCATATAAGATACCAAATAAATTGGACCAGAAAAGAAAATCCTCAGATCTCATAATAATCAAACCACTAAATGCACAGAACTGAAAAAGTATATTAAAAGTTAAAATGGAACCAGTCCAAATATTATATAATAGCAGAATTATTACAATCATACCAGACTTCTCAACAGAGACCCTAAAATGCCAGAATAGCCAGGACAGAGGTCACACAGATTGTAAGAGGACACAAAGACCAGCCCAGGCTATTACATCCAGTAAAACTATCCATCAACATAGATGGAGAAACTAAAATATTTCAGGGAAAAAAACCAAATTCAAACAATATCTAGCTCCCAACTCAGTCATACTAAGAATAACAGATGGAAAACTTTGACACAAGGAGAATGCCTATACCAAAGGAAAAAGCATATTAATCATCCCAGAACAAAGCCAAAAGGAGATAATCATATTCATGTAATGCCACCTCCAAATCAAACATAAAAGTAACTAACAATCATCTATCTTTAATATATATCAATACTTATGAATTCAACTGATCTATAAAAAGACAAGCTAACAGACTGGATACACAAATAGGATCTGGCATTTTGATGCATACAAGAAACACACCTCAACAACAAAACCCATACTACCTCAGAGTAATAGGCTAGAAAAAAAATTATTCTAAGTAAATGTTCCCAAAAAGCAAGCTGGAATTGCCTTCCCGATATCCAGTAAATTAGAGTTTCAACCAAAATATATCCAACACAATGAGAAAGGATACTTCACAGCCATCAAAGGAAAAATTCACTGGGAGAAAGTGTAAATTCTGAAAATCTATGTTCAAAAAAGAAAGAACGAAAGAAGTAAAGAACAAAGGAAGGAAGGAAGGAAGGAAGGAAGGAAGGAAGGAAGGAAGGAAGGAAGGAAAGAAAGAAAGAAAGAAAGAAAGAAAGAAAGAAAGAAAGAAAGAAAGAAAGAAAGGAAGAAAGAAAGAAAGAGAGAAGACAATCTATGTCTCAAATGCAAGGATATCCACATTCATAAAAGAAACTTAACTAAAGATCAAAACACAGATTGAACACAACACAATAACAATGGGAGACATCAACACTTCATTCTCATTAAATGACAGATCAGTGAAAAAGAAACTAAAGAAAGACATAGTAAAACAAATAGTGGTTATGAACCAAATGTATTTAACAGATATCTATAGAACATTTCACCCTAAATCAAAGAATACACCTTCTTTTCAGCACCTCATGGTACCTTCTCCAAAACGGACCATATAAGCAGTCACAAATCAAGCCTCAACTCATACAAGAAGGTTGAAATAATTCCAAGCATCTTATCAGATCACCATGGACTAAATCATGTTTTCAATAACTACAAAAACAACAGAAAACCCACATACCCATCGAAAGTAAACAACTCTCTACTCAATTATAACTTGACCAGGGAAGAAATAAATAAATTAAAGAATTCCTGGCATTCAATGAAAATGAGGACAGTGAATATCCATATTTATGGGACACAATGAAAGCAGTGATAAGAGGAAAATTGACAGCACTAAGTGCCCTGCTAAAGAAATTGGAGAGATTCTACACTAACAATTTAACAGCACATCTGTGAGCTCTAAAACAAAAAGAAGCTAACACACCTAAGAAGAGTAGACTGCAGGAAAGAGTCAAATTCAGGGCCAAACTCAACCAAATAGAAACAAAGAATACTAAATAAAGAAAATAATAATAATAATAATAATAATAATAATAATAATAATAATAAGCTGGTTCTTTGAGAGAACAGACAGGATAGATAAACCCTAGCTAAACTAACTAAAGGGCCCAGAGGCAGTATCTAATATAACAAAATAAGAAAGTAAAAGTGAGATATAACAATAGAAACCAAGGAAATTTATAAATAATCAGATCCTTCTACAAAAGCCTATACTCAACCAAACTGGAAAAACTAGATGAAATGGATGATTTTATATACAGGTACCATATACCAAGGTTAAACCAAGAGAAGCATAAACTATCTAAAAAGGCCCATATCTCTAAGGATATAGAAGAATTCATAAAAAAAAACTCCCACCCAACCTTCCAAAACAAAAACAAAACAAAACACACCACCACCACCAACAACAACAAAATAAAACAACAGAGCAAGATGGTTTTAGTTAGAATTCTTCCAGACCTTCAAAGAAGACATAATACCAATATTCTTCACAATATCCCATAAAGTAGATCGAGAAGGACCATTACCTAACTATTTCTATAAACCACAATTACTCTGAAAATTAATACATACAAGGATACAACAAAACAAAAAAGAGAACTTATGACTAATTTCCCTTATGAATATCGATGTAAAAATACTCAGTAAAATTCTCACAAACTGAATCCAAGAACACATTAAAACCATCATTCACCATGGTCAAACAGGCTTCATCCTAGGAATCCAAGGTTGGTTCAATATACAAAAATCCATCAATATAATTCACTCCGTAAACAAATTCAAACAAAAAAAAAAATCACACAATCATTTTCTTAGATGCTGAAAAAGCATTTGACAAAATACAACACCTGTTCATGTTAAAAGTATTGGAGAAATAAGAAATTCAAGGCCAGTACATAAACATAATAAAGGCAAATTTCAGCAAAACAATAGCCAATATCAAATTAAATGGAAATATATTTGAAGAAATACTCTAAAATTAGGGACAAGACAAGGATGCCTACTCTCTCCATAGCTATTCTATATAGTATTCTAAATTCTAGCTAGAGAAATAAGACAACACAATAAGATCAAGGAGATAAAATTTGGCAAAGAAATCAAGGCATCTTCTATTTGCATATGGTATGATAGTATACATAAGTGATCACAAAAATTCTACCACAGAATGTCTACATCTGATAATCAACGTCAGCACAGTGGCTGGATATAAAATTAACTCAAATATATCTGTAACCTTCCTTCATTTTGCAAATGATAAATGGGCTGAGAATGAAATTAAGGAAAAAACAGTCTTCACAATAGTCACAAATAATATAAAATATTTTTGGAGGAACTCTAACCAAACAAGTGAAAGATCTGTGCCAAAACAACTTCAAGACTCTCAAGAAAGAAATCCAAGAAGATCTCAGAAAATGGAGAGATCTCCCATGCTCATTGATTGGCAGGATAAATATAGTAAAAATGCAAAATAGTAAAATAGTTATCTTGCCAAAAACAATGTACAGATTCAATGAAGTTCCCATCAAAATTCCAACTCAATTCTTCAGAGTTAGAAATGGCAACATGCAAATCCATCTGGAATGACAAACAACCCAGAATAGCAAAAATATTCTCAACTATAAAAGAACAACATCCCTGACATCAAGCAGTATTACAGAGCAATTGTAATAAAAACTACATGGAAGTGGTACAGTGACAGACATGTAGATCAACTGAAAAGAACTGAAGACCCAGAAATGAACTCACCAAACCTATGTTCACTTGATCTCTGACAAAGAAGCCAAAAACATCCAGTGGGAAAAAGACAGCATTTTCAACAAAGGGTGTTGGCTCAACTGGTGGTGAGCATGTAGAAGAATATGAATTGATCCATTCTTATCTCCTTGTACAAAACTCAGGTCTAAGTGGATCAAGGAACTTGACATAAAACCAGAGACACTGAAACTTATAGAGGAGAAAGTGGGGAAGAGCCTCAAAGATATAGGCACAAGGGAAAAATCCTGAACAGAACACCAATGGCTTGTGCTGTAAGATCAAGAATCTACAAATGGGACCTCATAAAATTGCAAAGCTTCTGTAAGGCAAAAGACACTGTCAATAAGACAAAATGCCACCAACAGATTGGGAAAGGATCTTTATCAATCCTAAATCTGATAGGAAGGTACTATCTAATATATACAAAAATTTACGTAGCTAGACTCCAGAAAAACAAATAATCCTATTAAAAAATAGGGTGCAGAGCTAAACAAATAATTGTCAACTGAGGAATATATAATTGCTTAGTGGCACATAAAAAAAGAATTCAATATCCTTAATAATCAGGGAAAGGCAAAACAAAACAGCCCTGAAATTCCACCTAACACCAGCCAGAATGTCTAAGTTCAAAACTCAGGTGACAGAATATGCTAGCAAGGATGTGGAGAAAGAGGAACACTCCTCCATTGCTGGTGGGATTGCAAGCTGGTACAACCACTCTGGAAATCATTCTGGAAGTTCCTCAGAAATTTGGACATAGTATTACTGGAAGATCCAGCAATACACTCCTGTGCATATACCCAGAAGATGCTCCAACTTCTGGTTAGGACGCATGCTCCACTATGTTTATACCAGCCTTATTTATAATAGCCAGAAGCTGGAAAGAACCCATATGTCCCTCAACAGAGGAATGGGTACAGAAAATGTGTTACATTTACACAACGGAGTAGTACTCTGCTATTAAAATCAATGAGTTTATGAAATTCTTAGGCTAATGGTTGGATCTGGAGGATATCATCCTGAGTGAGGTAACCCAATCACAAAAGAACACACATAATATGCACTCACTGATTAGTGGATATTAGCCCAGAAACTCAGAATACCCAAGATACAATTTTTCAAAACACATGAAACTGAAGAAGGAAGACCAAAGTGTGGACAGAGTGACTGACAAATACAGAAGTGGATGCTCACAACCATCCATTGGACTGATCCCAGAAGAGAAGAGAAGTTAAAACTATACACTGGAAAAAATGACAGTACCTTCCAGTAAACAGTGCTGATTAAACTATATGGCTACATGTAGACAAATTTATTCATAATTATCAACCTGCACAAAAATCAACTCCACCTGGATCAAAGAACTCAAACTCAGGCCAGAGTCCCTAAATCTGATTGAACACATGCAGGAGGATTAGAAGTTTAAGACAATTGTTGTTCCATCATAAGTTTGAAGCCAGCATGATATTCAAAATATCATGGCTTAAAATTATAAATAGATAAAATTTCCATGTGGTTGCAAATTTACCTTTTTCTAAAGACATTTATATGTTTTGTTGATATTGTTGTTATTCTTTGTTTTGTTTTGTTTTGTTTTGCTTTATGTTGATTTGAGAAATGACCAGAAGTCATTTTAGCCTAATGACAATTATTTCCAATTAAAAGTACACAGATTAGTTTTTTTTTTTTTGAGAATAAGTATTTTCAGCTAAGGAAATATTTTAATGTTTTCCAAATACATGTACAGCAAAAAATAACTCTTTGAATCCCCAAAATATAAATATGTAATATACTTTCATTTTCCTCTTAAACTTAGTTTCAAAGACTCTCTTTTTGGAGACATAGAAATTGATAATCAAAAGAGAGGAGTTGTTTGCCTGGCAGCAGAATCAGAACTTTGTGTCTTTCATGCATTGTTCACATGGCTTTTAATGGCATGGGCTTTGGAATTTAACATGCTTTTTCTCCAGAAGAAGACAGAGTTCTGCTCTAGTTAGTTGTTACTGTCAACACAATTTAAAATCGTATTTGAACAGAAACTAAATAGATTAAATTCCTTTATTGGGTTGGTTGTTGGCATGTTGGTGCAAGACTAAGTTCAATGCTAATTGATGAAGAAAGTTACAGTCCACTGTAGGTACCATTCCTTGGGCTGGTCCCAGAAGTGTATAAATATGAAGAAAGCCAACTGATCATAAGCAACAAGTCAGGAGATGAGTTAACTTTCCCCTGTTCCTATGTATGTGTGTTATGACTAGCTGCTTGCAATCCTATTCTGATTTATACAAAAATGATGAACATTGCCCTGGAATTGAAGCCTCCCAAAAACCTTCTAAGTCTCCTAAGTTTTTTGTTGCTGGGGTATTTTATTATAGCAACAGAAAGGAAAGGAGGACAGTTTCTGTAAGTGCTCATGTTACATATGCTTGCCTTTTTAACTACTCACAATTGTAAGCAAATCACTGTCTTGGAATGACTAACCTGGGAGTCATGAGCACAGTGAGCTGTAGTAGATGAGTGTAATGAAAAGCACCCATGTTGGAAAGCTTTTGTTGTTGGGAGCCGCCCCCACATTCGCCGTTACAAGATGGCGCCGACAGCTGTGTTCTAAGTGGTAAACAAATAATCTGCGCATGTGCCAAGGGTATCTTATGACTACTTGTGCTCTGCCTTCCCCGTGACGTCAACTCGGCCGATGGGCTGCAGCCAATCAGGGAGTGACACGTCCGAGGCGAAGGAGAATGCTCCTTAAGAGGGACGGGGTTTCGTTTTCTCTCTCTCTTGCTTCTTGCTCTCTTGCTTCTTGCTCTCTTGCTTCTTGCACTCTGGCTCCTGAAGATGTAAGCAATAAAGCTTTGCCGCAGAAGATTCTGGTTTGTTGCGTCTTTCCTGGCCGGTCGTGAGAACGCGTCTAATAACAATTGGTGCCGAATTCCGGGACGAGAAAAAACTCGGGACTGGCGCAAGGAAGATCCCTCATTCCAGAACCAGAACTGCGGGTCGCGGTAATAAAGGTTCCCGTAAAGCAGACTGTTAAGAAGGATTCAACTGTATGAATTCAGAACTTTTCAGCTGGGGAACGAGAGTACCAGTGAGTACAGCTTTACGAGGTAAGTCTGATCTTGAACTTTCTAAGGAAATTCAAGACAGTCTATCAGAAGTAAAGTGGAATATGTTTGGCCTTGAATTTTTTCTGGTGTTAGGAGCCCTTTTGTTCCTTTTCACATGTTATCAAGTGATTAAGATAGGGCTGAAAATTCTAGAGGAAATTCAGGACAAGCTATCAGAAGTAAAGCGGGGAGAGAGAGTAGGAACAAAGAGGAAATATGGTACACAAAATAAGTATACAGGCCTTTCCAAGGGTCTTGAACCCGAGGAAAAGTTAAGGTTAGGTAGGAATACCTGGAGAGAGATTAGAAGAAAAAGAGGAAAAAGGGAAAAGAAGAAAGATCAATTAGCGGAGGTCTCTAGGAAAAGGAGCCTGTGCTCATCGCTGGATGGGCTCGGGGAGCCAGCTCTTAGTAGCTCTGAAGCAGGTGAAGAATTCTCCTCTGAAGAAACAGACTGGGAGGAAGAAGCAGCTCATTATGAGAAAAAAGGGTACCAGCCAGGTAAAGTGCTAGCTAATCAGTTAAGGAAGCCAAAAGCGGCTGGCGAAGGCCAGTTTGCTGATTGGCCTCAGGGCAGTCGGCTTCAAGGTCCGCCCTATGCGGAGTCCCCGCCCTGCGTAGTGCGTCAGCCTTGCGCAGAGAGGCAGTGCGCAGACTCATTCATTCCCAGAGAGGAACAAAGGAAAATACAACAGGCATTTCCGGTCTTTGAAGGAGCCGAGGGTGGGCGTGTCCACGCTCCGGTAGAATACTTACAAATTAAAGAAATTGCCGAGTCGGTCCGTAAATACGGAACCAATGCTAATTTTACCTTGGTGCAGTTAGACAGGCTCGCCGGCATGGCACTAACTCCTGCTGACTGGCAAACGGTTGTAAAAGCCGCTCTCCCTAGTATGGGCAAATATATGGAATGGAGAGCGCTTTGGCACGAAGCTGCACAAGCGCAGGCCCGAGCAAACGCAGCTGCTTTGACTCCAGAGCAGAGAGATTGGACTTTTGACTTGTTAACGGGTCAGGGAGCTTATTCTGCTGATCAGACAAACTACCATTGGGGAGCTTATGCCCAGATTTCTTCCACGGCTATTAGGGCCTGGAAGGCGCTCTCTCGAGCAGGTGAAACCACTGGGCAGTTAACAAAGATAATCCAGGGACCTCAGGAATCCTTCTCAGATTTTGTGGCCAGAATGACAGAGGCAGCAGAGCGTATTTTTGGAGAGTCAGAGCAAGCTGCGCCTCTGATAGAACAGCTAATCTATGAGCAAGCCACAAAGGAGTGCCGAGCGGCCATAGCCCCAAGAAAGAACAAAGGCTTACAAGACTGGCTCAGGGTCTGTCGAGAGCTTGGGGGACCTCTCAGCAATGCAGGTTTAGCGGCTGCCATCCTTCAATCCCAAAACCGCTCCATGGGCAGAAATAATCAGAGGACATGTTTTAACTGCGGAAAGCCTGGGCATTTTAAGAAAGATTGCAGAGCTCCAGATAAACAGGGAGGGACTCTCACTCTTTGCTCTAAGTGTGGCAAGGGTTATCATAGAGCTGACCAGTGTCGCTCTGTGAGGGATATAAAGGGCAGAGTCCTTCCCCCACCTGATAGTCAATCAACTGATGTGCCAAAAAACGGGTCATCGGGCCCTCGGTCCCAGGGCCCTCAAAGATATGGGAACCGGTTTGTCAGGACCCAGGAAGCAGTCAGAGAGGCGACCCAGGAAGACCCACAAGGGTGGACCTGCGTGCCGCCTCCGACTTCCTATTAATGCCTCAAATGAGTATTCAGCCGGTGCCAGTGGAGCCTATAACATCCTTGCCCCTGGGAACCATGGGCCTTATTCTCGGCCGGGGTTCACTCACCTTGCAGGGCTTAGTAGTCCACCCTGGAGTTATGGATTGTCAACATTCCCCTGAAATACAGGTCCTGTGCTCAAGCCCTAAGGGCGTTTTTTCTATTAGTAAAGGAGATAGGATAGCTCAGCTGCTGCTCCTCCCTGATAATACCAGGGAGAAATCTGCAGGACCTGAGATAAAGAAAATGGGCTCCTCAGGAAATGATTCTGCCTATTTGGTTGTATCTTTAAATGATAGACCTAAGCTCCGCCTTAAGATCAACGGAAAAGAGTTTGAAGGCATCCTTGATACCGGAGCAGATAAAAGTATAATCTCTACACATTGGTGGCCCAAAGCATGGCCCACCACAGAGTCATCTCATTCATTACAGGGCCTAGGATATCAATCATGTCCCACTATAAGCTCCGTTGCCTTGACGTGGGAATCCTCTGAAGGGCAGCAAGGGAAATTCATACCTTATGTGCTCCCACTCCCGGTTAACCTCTGGGGAAGGGATATTATGCAGCATTTGGGCCTTATTTTGTCCAATGAAAATGCCCCATCGGGAGGGTATTCAGCTAAAGCAAAAAATATCATGGCAAAGATGGGTTATAAAGAAGGAAAAGGGTTAGGACATCAAGAACAGGGAAGGATAGAGCCCATCTCACCTAATGGAAACCAAGACAGACAGGGTCTGGGTTTTCCTTAGCGGCCATTGGGGCAGCACGACCCATACCATGGAAAACAGGGGACCCAGTGTGGGTTCCTCAATGGCACCTATCCTCTGAAAAACTAGAAGCTGTGATTCAACTGGTAGAGGAACAATTAAAATTAGGCCATATTGAACCCTCTACCTCACCTTGGAATACTCCAATTTTTGTAATTAAGAAAAAGTCAGGAAAGTGGAGACTGCTCCATGACCTCAGAGCCATTAATGAGCAAATGAACTTATTTGGCCCAGTACAGAGGGGTCTCCCTGTACTTTCCGCCTTACCACGTGGCTGGAATTTAATTATTATAGATATTAAAGATTGTTTCTTTTCTATACCTTTGTGTCCAAGGGATAGGCCCAGATTTGCCTTTACCATCCCCTCTATTAATCACATGGAACCTGATAAGAGGTATCAATGGAAGGTCTTACCACAGGGAATGTCCAATAGTCCTACTATGTGTCAACTTTATGTGCAAGAAGCTCTTTTGCCAGTGAGGGAACAATTCCCCTCTTTAATTTTGCTCCTTTACATGGATGACATCCTCCTGTGCCATAAAGACCTTACCATGCTACAAAAGGCATATCCTCTTCTACTTAAAACTTTAAGTCAGTGGGGTTTACAGATAGCCACAGAAAAGGTCCAAATTTCTGATACAGGACAATTCTTGGGCTCTGTGGTGTCCCCAGATAAGATTGTGCCCCAAAAGGTAGAGATAAGAAGAGATCACCTCCATACCTTAAATGATTTTCAAAAGCTGTTGGGAGATATTAATTGGCTCAGACCTTTTTTAAAGATTCCTTCCGCTGAGTTAAGGCCTTTGTTTGGTATTTTAGAAGGAGATCCTCATATCTCCTCCCCTAGGACTCTTACTCTAGCTGCTAACCAGGCCTTACAAAAGGTGGAAAAAGCCTTACAGAATGCACAATTACAACGTATTGAGGATTCGCAGCCTTTCAGTTTGTGTGTCTTTAAGACAGCACAATTGCCAACTGCAGTTTTGTGGCAGAATGGGCCATTGTTGTGGATCCATCCAAACGTATCCCCAGCTAAAATAATAGATTGGTATCCTGATGCAATTGCACAGCTTGCCCTTAAAGGTCTAAAAGCAGCAATCACCCACTTTGGGCAAAGTCCATATCTTTTAATTGTACCTTATACCGCTGCACAGGTTCAAACCTTGGCAGCCACATCTAATGATTGGGCAGTTTTAGTTACCTCCTTTTCAGGAAAAATAGATAACCATTATCCAAAACATCCAATCTTACAGTTTGCCCAAAATCAATCTGTTGTGTTTCCACAAATAACAGTAAGAAACCCACTTAAAAATGGGATTGTGGTATATACTGATGGATCAAAAACTGGCATAGGTGCCTATGTGGCTAATGGTAAAGTGGTATCCAAACAATATAATGAAAATTCACCTCAAGTGGTAGAATGTTTAGTGGTTTTAGAAGTTTTAAAAACCTTTTTAAAACCCCTTAATATTGTGTCAGATTCCTGTTATGTGGTTAATGCAGTAAATCTTTTAGAAGTGGCTGGAGTGATTAAGCCTTCCAGTAGAGTTGCCAATATTTTTCAGCAAATACAATTAGTTTTGTTATCTAGAAGATCTCCTGTTTATATTACTCATGTTAGAGCCCATTCAGGCCTACCTGGCCCCATGGCTCTGGGAAATGATTTGGTAGATAAGGCCACTAAAGTGGTGGCTGCTGCCCTATCATCCCCGGTAGAGGCTGCAAGAAATTTTCATAACAATTTTCATGTGACGGCTGAAACATTACGCAGTCGTTTCTCCTTGACAAGGAAAGAAGCCCGTGACATTGTTACTCAATGTCAAAGCTGCTGTGAGTTCTTGCCAGTTCCTCATGTGGGAATTAACCCACGCGGTATTCGACCTCTACAGGTCTGGCAAATGGATGTTACACATGTTTCTTCCTTTGGAAAACTTCAATATCTCCATGTGTCCATTGACACATGTTCTGGCATCATGTTTGCTTCTCCGTTAACCGGAGAAAAAGCCTCACATGTGATTCAACATTGTCTTGAGGCATGGAGTGCTTGGGGGAAACCCAGACTCCTTAAGACTGATAATGGACCAGCTTATACGTCTCAAAAATTCCAACAGTTCTGCCGTCAGATGGACGTGACCCACCTGACTGGACTTCCATACAACCCTCAAGGACAGGGTATTGTTGAGCGTGCGCATCGCACCCTCAAAGCCTATCTTATAAAACAGAAGAGGGGAACTTTTGAGGAGACTGTACCCCGAGCACCAAGAGTGTCGGTGTCTTTGGCACTCTTTACACTCAATTTTTTAAATATTGATGCTCATGGCCATACTGCGGCTAAACGTCATTGTTCAGAGCCAGATAGGCCCAATGAGATGGTTAAATGGAAAAATGTCCTTGATAATAAATGGTATGGCCCGGATCCTATTTTGATAAGATCCAGGGGAGCTATCTGTGTTTTCCCACAGAATGAAGACAACCCATTTTGGGTACCAGAAAGACTCACCCGAAAAATCCAGACTGACCAAGGGAATACTAATGTCCCTCGTCTTGGTGATGTCCAGGGCGTCAATAATAAAGAGAGAGCAGCGTTGGGGGATAATGTCGACATTTCCACTCCCAATGACGGTGATGTATAATGCTCAAGTATTCTCCTGCTTTTTTACCACTAACTAGGAACTGGGTTTGGCCTTAATTCAGACAGCCTTGGCTCTGTCTGGACAGGTCCAGATGACTGACACCATTAACACTTTGTCAGCCTCAGTGACTACAGTCATAGATGAACAGGCCTCAGCTAATGTCAAGATACAGAGAGGTCTCATGCTGGTTAATCAACTCATAGATCTTGTCCAGATACAACTAGATGTATTATGACAAATAACTCAGCAGGGATGTGAACAAAAGTTTCCGGGATTGTGTGTTATTTCCATTCAGTATGTTAAATTTACTAGGGCAGCTAATTTGTCAAAAAGTCTTTTTCAGTATATGTTACAGAATTGGATGGCTGAATTTGAACAGATCCTTCGGGAATTGAGACTTCAGGTCAACTCCACGCGCTTGGACCTGTCCCTGACCAAAGGATTACCCAATTGGATCTCCTCAGCATTTTCCTTCTTTAAAAAATTGGGTGGGATTAATATTATTTGGAGATACACTTTGCTGTGGATTAGTGTTGCTTCTTTGATTGGTCTGTAAGCTTAAGGCCCAAACTAGGAGAGACAAGGTGGTTATTGCCCAGGCGCTTGCAGGACTAGAACATGGAGCTTCCCCTGATATATCTATGCTTAGGCAATAGGTCGCTGGCCACTCAGCTCTTATATCCCACGAGGCTAGACTCATTGCACGGGATGGAGTGAGTGTGCTTCAGCAGCCCGAGAGAGTTGCACGGCTAAGCACTGCAATGGAAAGGCTCTGCGGCATATATGAGCCTATTCTAGGGAGACATGTCATCTTTCATGAAGGTTCAGTGTCCTAGTTCCCTTCCCCCAGGCAAAACGACACGGGAGCAGGTCAGGGTTGCTCTGGGTAAAAGCCTGTAAGCCTAAGAGCTAATCCTGTACATGGCTCCTTTACCTACACACTGGGGATTTGACCTCTATCTCCACTCTCATTAATATGGGTGGCCTATTTGCTCTTATTAAAAGAAAAGGGGGAGATGTTGGGAGCCGCCCCCACATTCGCCGTTACAAGATGGCGCCGACAGCTGTGTTCTAAGTGGTAAACAAATAATCTGCGCATGTGCCAAGGGTATCTTATGACTACTTGTGCTCTGCCTTCCCCGTGACGTCAACTCGGCCGATGGGCTGCAGCCAATCAGGGAGTGACACGTCCGAGGCGAAGGAGAATGCTCCTTAAGAGGGACGGGGTTTCGTTTTCTCTCTCTCTTGCTTCTTGCTCTCTTGCTTCTTGCTCTCTTGCTTCTTGCACTCTGGCTCCTGAAGATGTAAGCAATAAAGCTTTGCCGCAGAAGATTCTGGTTTGTTGCGTCTTTCCTGGCCGGTCGTGAGAACGCGTCTAATAACATTTTGTGAGTATTCTGACAGGCCTAGAAGACTGGAAGTTAATTTCTAAAGGACAGAGAAAATATCTGAGGCCAAGACATGACAGACTATACTGAGGTCATTTAATCTTCCACAAGAATACACAATGGACTAAGATAACAATGTCATAGGTGTCAATCTCAGACAACTATAACAAGATGTTGATGGATATTTCTTAACCTACAGGTGCCAATGTAGGCCTAGCACCAACTAAGATATGATTTGAATGTCAGGTCAACTAATGTTTAAGTCAACTAAAAGGGAAAATATTGAGCTGGTGAGATGTCTCTCCTGGCGAAGATGTTTATCTCCTTAAATTTGTTCAATCTCTGAAACCTATGAGGTGGAAGGAAAGAATCAATTTCCACATGTTATCTTCTGAATTCCATATGTATGTTGTGGCACATGTGTACTTTTACTTATGGACACATTTAGTCACATAAATAAATCTTGTTAAAATATTTTACGTTATACACAATCACTTATCACACATTTTTTCAATTAGCTATTTTTATTTTAAATGGAAATATCTCTTTAAAAATTATCCTAATGTTGTACATTAGAAAAATTATTCCTGTACAATGTTTTAAATTATTAATTGCATTCATATGAAATCATATTTATATAATTAAATGTACATTGTAATTTTTAAAGTTATGTACTAAAGGTATTTCAAATCAACACATACTGAAAAGAAAGAAAAAGTTTTCCTAAGAATTTGCTATTCTTCTTGAAAATATTACAAATCTTATTTGAATGATTTGGAAATATGAATATTCCTTAGCTGTTAAAAGACTATAGCAAAAGCATGAGTCTGGGGCCCAGAACTCACTTAGAAAGCTAGGTATAGTGCAATGTATTAATCTAAAATTTCTGCTAACATTTTGCACCTGCACTTAGGTGGCTGTGCTCTGAAATACAACCAGTGTGTGGAGCTGCTGGAATGCCTTAATTGATAGTCTTCTTGCTTCTTATCATGAGGACCTGAGTTTAGATGCACAGTACTCACAGACAAAGACCAGGTGTGTTAGCACATGGCTACAACCCAAGTGCTCAGCAGGTGGAAACAGAAGGATCTTTGGGGATGATTGTCCCTCTAGTATAGCCAAATCAACCAAACTAGGGAAAGAGTGAGAGACATTGTTTCAAAAATAAGTAGTGACTGAAACACACAGACTCTCTCTCACACACACACACACACACACACACACACACACACACAGAGAGAGAGAGAGAGAGAGAGAGAGAGAGAGAGAGAGAGAGAGAGAGAGAGAGAGAGAGAGACATACAGCACACACATGCATGCCACAGGAACACACATAAGAATGTACTTGTCCATGAAAATATCGCATGCACACATTCAGGAATACATATACAGACTCAAACACACACACACACACACACACACACACACACAGAGAGAGAGAGAGAGAGAGAGAGAGAGAGAGAGAGAGAGACATACAGCACACACATGCATGCCACAGGAACACACATAAGAATGTACTTGTCCATGAAAATATCGCATGCACACATTCAGGAATACATATACAGACTCAAACACACACACACACACACACACACACACACAGAGAGAGAGAGAGAGAGAGAGAGAGAGAGAGAGAGAGAGAGAGAGAGAGAGAGAGCACACACACACACACACACACAGAGAGAGAGAGAGAGAGAGAGAGAGAGAGAGGTATACAACAAGTGTATACACACTCAAGTGAATGCATAGAGACATGTGCACATGGGTGTACTTGCAATAGACACATATGCATGCACATATATATTCACTTACACCCACACTCAAATTCACATATTTGTACACAGTTTGGTACTAATCAGAATTACAAGCTTTCTTCTAGTTCTTAAATCTCTTCTCAGTTTCTGTAAGGGATTATGTTTAAGGATATTCTTTTTCTTCTGATAATACAAAAATCCCTCTTACTAGAAGCTCATTGTTTGAAAAATAGTTCAAGAAGAGAGTAGTTTCCTATTCTGCAAATGATCTCAGTAACAGTTTTATCCAGTCAGTCCTAATGTTTCCTGACTGATAACTGACTGTTCTTCATATTATTTTTGACAATGATGAAACATGTGGTCACCACACCCTCCCCCCCACACACATGTTATATTTACTGCAGAGGCTCCTACCTCAGACCAGCTAAAAGATAAGAACCAACATCTGATGTTATTTTTTTCCTTCCATGTGCCTTCCTTGGCATGCATGCACATGAACATACAAACACATGGACACACACACATACACACACACCACATTCCTTTATTTCAACTTTTCACAATATGGAGTCATCTGAGATAAGAAAACCTCCAATATAAAAAATGTCTCCATAAGATCAGGATGAAGGCAAGCATCCAGGGCATATTCTCTCCTATTCTCTCCTATTCTCTCCTATTCTCTCCTATTCTCTCTCTCTCTCTCTCTCTCTCTCTCTCTCTCTCTCTCTCTCTCTCTCTCTCTCTCTCTCTCTCTTCTTTCTCTCTCTCTCTTTCTGTCTCCCTCCCTCCCACTCTCTATCTTTTTCTCTCTTTCTTTGTTTCTTTCTTAATCATTCCATTTGTTTACATCTCAAATGATATCCCACTTATGGATACCCCTTCCATCAACTCTCCATGCCTATACACCCCTCTGCCCTTTTGCCTGTATGAGATTGCTCCTCCACATACCCAGAACACTATCCTGCCCCATCACTCCAGCATGCCCCTATGCTGGGGTATTAAACCTCACCTCAAGGGCCTCTGCTCTCAGTGCTCTTAGGCAAGCCTATCCTATGCTACATTGGTATCTAGAGCTATGGATCATTCCAGGTACACTCCTTGGTTGGTGGTCTAGACTCTGGGAGAACTGAGCAGTCAGGCCAGACTATATTGTTCTTCCAATGGGGTTGCAATATCCCTCAGCTGCTCCAGTTATTCTGCCAGCTCTGTGAGCTCAGTCTGAGGGTTGGTTTCAAAACTTCCACATCTGCATTGATCACTGGAACCACCATACTAGGTTCCTGTCAACAAACACCTAATAACCACAGCAACAGTGTTGGTTTTGGTGTCTGCAGACATGATCAATTCCACAGTGGGACCATCCCCCATTGATTAGTCCTTTGCTCAGTCTCTGTTCCATTTTTCTCCTGTTCTCCTTTTCAGCAGGAACATTTCTGGGTTAAAAAAATTTGAGATGGGTGGATGGTCCCACCCCTCAAATAGGAGCCCTGCCTATCTACTGGAGGTGGTCTCAACAGGTTCTATCTCACCTTTCTTTGTGCATTTCAGCTAAAGTCATCCTATTGGGTCCTCAAAGCCTCATGTTTCTCTGGTGTCTGGGACCCTTCAGTGGCTATCAACCGGTTCCTTATCCCCAATGTTACCTATTTTTGTCTGATTTCCTGACCCTCTGTACCTCTCTCTCATCTCCTGAGTTCCTAATACTTCCACCATTATTTTCTCTCCCCTACTTTTTCCCATCTCTGGTCCTCCTCTCCTTCTACCACCCATAAACATCAAGTTTCTCCCTCACTGCAGGATTGAAGCATCCACATTACTTACTTCCTTACTTCCTTCTACACTCCATTTGGTCTGTGAGATGAATTATGGGCTTTTTGAATATTTGGGCTAATATCAAAATATTAGTGAGTACATATCCTGTGTGTTCATTTTTGTTTAGTTTACCTCACTCAGAATGATATTTTCTAGTTCCATCTATTTGCCTAAGAATTTCATGAAGTCATTGTAATTGCAGCATAATACTCCATTGTATATATATATGCCACATATATACAATGTTGATGGGCATCTGAATTCTTTACAGCTTTTTGTTATTATAAATAAGGTGGCTATGAACATAGTGGAGCATGTATCTATGTTATATAATGAAACATTTTTGGGTATATGCCCAGGAGCAGTATATCTGGGCCCTAAGGTAGAACTATTTCCAATTTCTACAGGAACAACCAGACTGATTTCCAAAGTCGTTTTACTAGCTTGCAATCCCACCAGCAATGGAGGAGTGTGCCTCGTTCTCCACATCTTCACCAACAACTGCTGTCACCTGCATATTTGATCTTAGACATTCTGACTGGTGTAAGGTGGAATCTCAGGGTCATTTGTTTTGCATTTTCCTGATGACTAAGGATGTTGAACACTTTTTTTTAAGTGCTTTTCAGCCATTCAAGATTCCTCAGTTGAGAATTCACTATTTAGTTCTGTTCTCAACTTTTTAATAGAGTTATTTGGTTTTCTGGAGTCTACCTTCTTGAGTTCTTTATATATTTTGGATATTAGCCCTCTATTGGCTGTAGGGTTGATAAATATCTATTCCAAATTTGTGGTTTACCATTTTGTCCTATTGATAGTGTTATTTGCTTTACAAAGCTTTTAAATTTTTGAGGCCCCATTTGTCAATTGTTGATCTTAGAGCATAAGTCATTAATGTTCTATTCAGCATATTTTCCCCTGTACCTGCATGTGAGGCTTTTCTCCACTTTCTCTTCTAATAGATTGAGTGTATCTGGTTTTAAGTGGATGTCCTAGATCCACTTGGGATTGAGGTTTATTCAGGGAAATGAGAATGAATAAATTTTCATTCTTCTATATGTTGACTGCCAGTTGAACCAGCACCATTTGTTGAAAATGCTATATTTTTTCCACTGGATGATTTTAGCTCCTTTGCTAAAGAGCAAGTGACCAGAGGTGTGTGAGTTCATTTCTGGGTCTTCAATTCCACTCCATTGACCTGTTTCTTTACCAATATCATGAAGCTTATATCACCATGGCTCTATAGTACAGCTTGAGGTCAGTGATGGTAATTCCCCAGAAGTTGTTTTATTGTTGAGACTAGTTTTCTGCTAAAGTAGGTTTTTGGTTATAGCTAATGAATTTGAGAATTGATCTCTCTAACTCTATGAAGAATTGAATTTGTATTTTGATAGAGATTTCATTGAATATTTAGATTGCCTTTGAAAAGATGAACATTTTCTACTATATTAATCCTGCCAATCCATGAATATGGGAGATCTTTCCAACTTCTGAGATAATCTTCAATTTCTTTCTTCAGGTATTTGAAGTTCTTGGCATACACATCTTTCATTTGCTTGTTTAGAGTCATACCAAAGTATTTTATATTATTTGTGACTCTTGCAAAGGGTGCCATTTCCTTAATTTCATTCTCAGCAAGTTTATCCTTCAAGTAGAGAAAGACTTCTAATTTGATAGGTTTAATTTCATATCTAGTCATGTTGCTGAAGTTGTTTAGCAGATTTAGGAGCTCTCAGGTAGAATTTATGGGGTTGCTTGTGAATACAATCATTTCATATGCAAATAGTGATATCTTGACATCCTTCCTCCCAATTTGTATCCCATTGATCTCTTTTTGTTTTCTAGTTGTTCTGGCAGAACTTCTATACTATAAAGAACAGGTAGAGAGAGAGAGAGAGAGTTGGCAGCCTTGTCTTATCCCTGATTTTAATGGGATTGATTTGAGTTTCTCTCAATTTAGTTTGATGTTGGCTATTGGTTTGCCATATTTTGCTTTTATTATATTTATGTATGCACCTTGAATTTCTGATCTCTCCAATAATTTTAACATGAATGGATTTTATACTTTGTCAAAGGCTTGTTCTGCATCTCATGAGATGATCATGTGTTTTTTTTTTCCCCTTTGAGTTGGTTTTTATAGTGGATTTCATTGATGAATTTCTGTATATTGAAACATTCCTGTGTTCCTCAGAAGAAGCCTACTCGATAATGATGGATGATCATTTTAATGTGTTCTTAGATTAAGTTTTTAAGAATTTTATTGAGTATTTTTCTATCGGTATTTATAGTGGAAATTGTTCTGTTGTTCTCTTTCTTTGTTTGGTCTTATTTGTGGTTTAGGTATCAGTGTAGTTGTGGCTTCATAGCAGTGTTCTTTCTTTTTCTATTTTTCTATTTTATGGAATAAAATTCTGCACTAAAACTGTCTGATCCTGGGCTTTTTATTTTATTTTTTCTGGTTGTAAGATTCTAATGACTGCTTCTATTTTCTTGGGGGGGGGGGGGCTATGGGACTGTTTAGATAATTTTTCTGATCCTAATTTAACTCTGGTACCTGGTATCTATCTAGAAAATCTTACATGCCAGGTTTACCAGTTTTGATGAGTATAGACTTTAGTAGTAGTATCTGACTATTTTAAAAAAATTCCTTAGTGTATGTTGTTATGTCTTCCTTTTCATTTCTGAATTTGTTAATTTGTATACTGTCTTTGTGGTATCTTGTTAGTCTGGCAAAGGGTTTATATATCTTGCTAATTTTTTTCAAAGAAACAGCTCCTAGTTTTGTTGATACATTGTATAGTTCTTTTTATTTCTACTTGGTTGATTTCAGCCCTGGGATTGATTATTTCCTGCCATCTATTCCTTTTGGGTGTATTTGCTTCCTTGTGTTGGACTTTTCCTTCTATTATCCTCTGTAGGGCTGGATTATTGGAAAGATATTGTGTAAATATAGTTTTGTCTTCCAATACTTTGGTTTCTCCATCTATGGTAATTGCAAGTTTTGCTGGGTATAATAGACTATGCTGGCATTTGTGTTCTTTTAGTGTCTGTTTGACATCTGCCCAGGATCTTCTGTTTTTTATAGTCTCTGTTGAGAATTCTCATTTAATTCTAAAATATCTGCCATTATATGTTACTTGGCATTTTTCCCTAACAGTTTTCAACATTCTTTGTCCTGTGCATTTGGTGTTTTAATTATGAGTTGAGGTACTCTATCCCCACCTGTTTGGTATTCTGTAGGGTTCTTGTATGTTCAGGGGCATTTCTTTCTTTAGAATAATAAAGCTTTGTTTTATAATTTGTTTGAAGATGCTTGCTGGCCCTTTGAGTTGTGATTCTTTACTCTTTTCTATAACTATTATTCTCAGGCTCATTCTTTCCACTGTTTCCTGGATTTCTTGAATGTTTTGAAATAGGACGTTTTTAATTTTTGTATTTTCCTTGTACATTGTGTTCATGTCTTCTATTTTTTCTTCTGCCTCTGAGATTCTCTCTCTTATCTCTTGTATTCTGTTAGTGATTCTTGCATCTGTGACTCCTGCTCTTTTTCCTAGGTTTCCCACATCTGAGGCAGTCTCCTTTTTAGTTTCCTTTAACGTTTCTATTTCCATCTTTAGATCCTGGATGATTTTTTTTCAATTCTTTTGCCTGTTTGACTGTGTTTACCTGTATTACTTTAAAGGATTTATGTGTTTCCTCTTTAAGGGCTTCTACTTGTTTACTTGTGTTCTCCTGTATTTCTTTCAGGCAGTTATTTATGTCCCTCTTAAAGTCCTCTACCATCTTCATGAAATGAGAGCTTAGATCTGAATCTTGCTTTAAATGTTTGTTGGTGTATCCTGGAATTGTTGTGGTCAAAGAACTAGGTTCTGATGTTTCCAAGTAAAATTGATTTCTGTCGGTTGTGTTCTTATGCTTGCCCCTTTCCATTGTTTATCTCTGGTGTTATCTATATGGTTGTGTGTTGTATGGGACTGGGTCCAATACTAGGGCTCTGATTCCAGCACAAGTGAGAACCAGAAGAAGTGCAGGTCTCTGATTGGACAGGGAATCTATAGGTCATTTTCTTAATTAGTGATTAATGGGGAAGTGGGATGCCTATCATGGAATGGACCACCCCTGGGATGGTAGTCCTGTGCTCTAAAAGAAAGCAGGATGAGAAAGCCTTCTTAGCAAACCAGTAAGCATCCCTACTCCATGTACACTGTATCAGTTCCTGCCTCTTTTCAAATGTCTTGTTTGAGCACCTGAACTGGCTTCCTTTGATGAAGACCAGATATGTGTAAGAGACATAAACCCTATCCTTCCCAAGGTGCTTTGGTCATGGTTTTATCACAGCAAAAATAATCCTTACAAAAGTCACTTACAAATAGTTCTGAGCAAAAAGAAATATTACCTTTGATTATGTCCAAGAAACTTTTACTATTTTTATGTGAATTGAAAAGTGTAGAATCTCTCCATCATATCTTTTTATGGGAAGAACATTTTCCTGGACAGTGATCCCTAGAGTACCATTAAAGAAACTCTAATGTAAAGATTTCATGCATAAGTATGTCAGATCTTAATAAATAATTACATAATAAGACTTTTAAAAGCTGCATACGCTATGCAAAGACAGAGAAGTGACAATGGTTTTTAATGAAGGCTAAGAGATCAGTAATGTGTTAGAAATAGCTCAGTTAGCAAGGCGCTTGCTTTGTATTCTATTTTCTTTGTGTTTGGGCAACCGAGGACAGGACCAAAATATTTGGGCAGGAAAATGCATTACATCTTCTACATTAGGATCTATTATTGAGAGAATCCAAGACACTAACCCATAGCAGGAATCTGAAGGATACACCGAAGCAGAGATATGGAAGGAAACCAGTATTCAGTGTTTGCCTCTATTTTTTCAATGTGCACATCCTCCTCATCAACCAGAAGCAAGGAAGTAAGTTCTCTTACTTGACCAGAAATCCCAATACCTTGAATCCATGCAAAAATACTCCATGTGTACAATGAGCCCAATAAAAGCTTTTATGTTATTAAAAGAAGCATCCTTGAAGTTCTTGGAATGAGAATTGTTTGGCTTTTCTGCACAAGCTTGATGAACATGTAAACTTGTCATTATTATCAAATTCTGCCAGAAGTCTTCCCAGATAAACAAAAAGTGAAAAAGCTATACTTGGGTTTTCTTCAGAGATATGACCTGGAATATTCACTGCCCCTTTATCATCATCATTGAAACTTAGATCCACATTTGGTGCTACAAATTTCATAATCCAAACCTCATCAATCACAAGAGCATCTCCCTCTATAACTTAGTTGAGGTGCAGAGCATTAACCCTTCAATGTTATCTTCATTTCTGCAATACTGTTCATAAGTCTTCCCAGCATATATGCTCCTATTTTTTGATCTGAAGACTATTTTATTATTGAAGGCCTGTAGTAATGGTAAAGAAAGATACAGTCTCTGAGCTATAAGAGAAAAATAAAAATCCAAAATAAAAAATTAAGAAGACCCTGGGGTCCTTTCTGGGGGTTCTCAGTTCTCTTTCTAGAATAATAAAAAGCTTCCCAATTCTTAAATGAAATTATGACTGAAAGATTGATGATCAGCTCATTATTATTTTATTTTCATTTATTTACCGTAACATGTCTTCCCTTCAATACATGTATCTTACGCAGTTGATTAGTTATGTGACCATTAGCTGATAGATTACCCTCTTGGTGACACCTTTTTTCTTTTTAAAATATTTTTATTAGGTATTTTAATCATTTACATTTCCAATGCTATACCAAAAGTCCCCCGTACCCTCCCCCATAATCCCCTATACACCCACTCCCACTTTTTGGCCCTGGCATTCCCTTGTACAGGAGCATATAAAGTTTGCAAGTCCAATGGGCCTCTCTTTCCAGTGATGGCCAACTAGGCCATCTTTTGATACATATGCAGCTAGAGTCAAGAGCTCAGGAGTACTGGTTAGTTCATATTGTTGTTCCACTTATAGGGTTGCAGATCCCTTTAGCTCCTTGGCTACTTTCTCTAGCTCCTCCATTGGGGGCCCTGTGATCCATCCTATAGCTGACTGTGAGCATCCACTTCTGTTTTTGCTAGGCCCCGGCATAGTCTCTCAAGAGAAAGGTCTATCTGGGTCCTTTCAGCAAAATCTTGCTAATGTGTGCAATGGTGTCAACGTTTGGAAGCTGATTATGGGATGGATCCCTGGATATGGCAGTCTCTAGATGGTCCATCCTTTCATGAGAGCTCCAAACTTTGTCTCTGTAACTCCTTACATGGGTGTTTTGTTCCCAATTCTAAGAAGGGGCAAAGTATCCACACTTTGGTCTTCATTCTTCTTGAATTTCATGCGTTTAGCAAATTGTTTCTTATATCTTGGGTATAGTAAGTTTCTGGGCTAATATCCTCTTATCAGTAAGTTCATATTGTGTGAGTTCCTTTGTGATTGGGTTACCTCACTCAGGATGATGCCCTCCAGGTCCATCCATTTGCCTAAGAATTTCATAAATTCATTCGTTTTAATAGCTGAGTAGTACTCCATTGTGTAGATGTACCACATTTTCTGTATCCATTCCTCTGTTCAGGGGCATCTGGGTTCTTTCCAGTTTCTGGCTATTAGAAATAAGGCTGCTATGAACATAGTGGAGCATGTGTCCTTCTTACGGGTTGGGACCTCTTCTGCATGTATGCCCAGGAGAGGAATTGCGGGATCCTCTGGTAGTACTATGTCCAAATTTCTGAGAAACCTCCAGACTGATTTCCAGAGTGGTTGTACAAGCTTGCAATCCCACCAACAATGGAGGAGTGTTCCTCTTTCTCCACACCCTCGCCAGCATCTGCTGTCACCTGAATTTTTGATCTTAGCCATTCTGACTGGTGTGAGGTGGAATCTCAGGGTTGTTTTGATTTGCATTTCCCTGATGATTAAGAATGTTGAACATTTTTTTTAGGTGCTTCTCAGTCATTCGGTATTCCTCAGGTGAGAATTCTTTGTTTAGCTCTGAGACCCATTTTTAATGGGGTTATTTGATTTTCTTGAGTTCTTTATATATATTGGATATTAGTCCCCTATCTGATTTAGGATAGGTAAAGATCCTTTCCCAATCTGTTTGTGTTCTTTTTGTCTTGTTGATATTGTCTTTTGCCTTTCAGAAGGTTTGCAACTTTATGAGGTCCCATTTATTGATTCTCAATCTTACAGCACAAGCCATTGCTGTTCTATTCAGGAATTTTCCCCCTGTAGCCATATCTTGGAGGCTTTTCCCTACTTTCTCCTCTATAAATCTCAGTGTCTCTGGTTTTATGTGGAGTTCCTTAATCCACTTAGATTTGACCTTAGTAAAAGGAGATAGGAATGGATCAATGAGCATTCTTCTACATGATAACCACCAGTTGTGCCAGCACCATTTGTTGAAAATGCTGTCTTTCTTCCACTGGATGGTTTTGGCTCCCTTGGCAAAGATGAAATGACCATAGGTGTTTGGGTTCATCTCTGGGTCTTCAATTCTGTTCCATTGGTTTACTTGTCTGTCGCTATACAAGTACCATGCAGTTTTTATCACAATTGCTCTGTAGTAAAGCTTCAGGTGAGGCATGGTGATTCCACCAGAGGTTCTTTTATCCTTGAGAAGAAATTTTGATATCCTAGGTTTTGTTGTTATTCCAGAAGAATTTGCATATTGCTCTTTTTAATTTGTTGAAGAATTGAGTTGTAATTTTGATGGGAATTGCATTGAATCTGTAGATTGCTTTTGGCAAGATAGCCATTTTTACTATATTGATCCTGCCAATCCATGATCATGGGAGATTTTTCTATCTTCTGAGATCTTCTTTAATTGCTTTCTTCAAAGACTTGAAGTTCTTATCCTACAGATCTTTCACTTCCTTAGTTAGAGTCACGCCAAGGTATTTTATATTATTTGTGACTATTGAGAAGGGTGTTGTTTCCCTAATTTCTTTCTCAGCCTGTTTATCCTTTGTGTACAGAAAGGCCATTGACTTGAGTTAATTTTATATCCAGCTACTTCATTGAAGTTGTTTATCAGGCTTAGGAGTTCTCTGGTGGAATTTTTAGGGTCACTTATATATACTATCATATCATCTGCAAAAAGTGATATTTTGACTTCTTCCTTTTCAATTTGTATCTCCTTGATCTCCTTTTGTTGTCTAATTGCTCTGGTAGGACTTCAAGTACAATGTTGAGTAGGTAGGGAGAGAGTGGACAGCCTTGTCTAGTCCCTGATTTTAGTGGAATTGCTTCCAGCTTCTCACCATTTACTTTGATGTTGGCTACTGGTTTGGTGTAGATTGCTTTTATCATGTTTAGGTATGGGCCTCGAATTCCTGATCTTTCCAAGACTTTTATCACAAATGGGTGTTGGATTTTGTCAAATGCTTTCTCAGCATCTAACGAGATGATCATGTGGTTTTTGTCTTTGAGTTTGTTTATATACTGGATTACGTTGATGGATTTCAGTATAATGAACAATCCCTGCATCCCTGGAATAAAACCTACTTGGTCAGGATGGATGATTGTTTTGATGTGTTCTTGGATTCGGTTAGCAAGAACTTTATTGAGTATTTTTGCATCGATATTCATAAGAGAAATTGGTCTGAAGTTCTCTATCTTTGTTGGGTCTTTTTGTGGTTTAGGTATCAGAGTAATTGTGGCTTCATAGATTTAGTTGGGTAGAGTACCTTCTGTTTCTATTTTGTGGAATAATTTGTGAAGAACTGGGATTGGATCTTCTTTGAAGGTCTGATAGATCTCTGCACTAAACCCTTCTGGTCCTGGGCTTTTTTTTGGTTGGGAGACTATTAATGACAGCTTTTATTTCTTTAGGGGATATAGGACTGTTTAGATCATTAACCTGATTTTGATTTAACTTTGGTACCTGGTATCTGTCTAGAAACTTCTCCATTTTATCCAGGTTCTCCAGTTTTGTTGAGTATAGCCTTTTGTAGAAGGATCTTATGGTGTTTTGGATTTCTTCAGGATCTGTTATGTCTCCCTTTTCATTTCTGATTTTGTTAATTAGAATGCTTTCCCTGTGCCCTTTAGTGAGGCTGACTAAGGGTTTTTCTGTCTTGTTGATTTTCTCAAAGACATCTTAAAGAGCACTAACAGTCTCTGACATTAATGTCACTCATTTCCATGGCTTGGGGTAAATGAAAAGAGACCATCTGTAATTAGTTTACTGGGCACTTACAGAAAATAAAAAAAAAATTGATCATAAGACTCCTTTTATTATTATATACATTTATAACAAAATTAAAGGTAAATTAAGATAAGCATAATAATAATAATAATATAGAAAATGCTAGGAATTAATATGGAATAACATCAAAATTCACCATAATACAAGGTAACATGTAATCTTGGTTTTTAATGATTATTATTGATGGCCAACTTGAAAGCACCTGATAACTTATATAAGACAATTCTTGAAACGATTACAAAGTAGATTGTTATTTTCATTGTGGTAAATATATCTGCCATTTATAAAGACCTTAGTTATTCCATTGGATACTATAGAGGTGAATAAAGAGAAGAACTTGAGCAGAAGTTAATGGTCACATCTCTAGCTTTCATATTTCTATTTACTTCCTGATCGTGAGTACAATACAATCAATTGTCTCAAGCTACTCCTGTCTTCCACACTATGGTGGACTATACCCTAAAACTGCAACCACAAATAAACCCTTCCATCCTCAAATTGAATTTGTTAAGTATTATGTCATAATAATGAGAAAGGAAACTCACACAATTGAATGATACTTATTGGAAGAATAGTGCCAGTGTTAATACTCTTGATATTAATGAGCTAAGTTTGTTGTCCAGTGCTGCATGCTGTGTGAGTGGCAGAGGTAGATTCAAGACCAAAGAATTTAATTCTTATACTCTTAATCTGCATATCTTATTCTACAGAACTCAATTAGAGATGTAACTTTGTATTCCATATTTTACCATAACTCATAGCAAGGAATTGTTTGCAAACAGTGAATCATTGTAATATGCTGACTGAATTTCTACTGTGCGTGGTAAACTGTCAAACACTTCCAGAGTGTATGAATATGGGATCAATATGAAAGCTGTCAAAATGTTGCAGCTAACTTGATGATGACACATAAGATGTTATAGATCCTGTTCATTGCAAATGTTAAACAAACACCTGTACTTTCCTGAAATGTCTAACAAATTTAAACAGGTAAACAGACAAATAATAGAGTTGTATTAGTGGGTTGACCCCATAAGAACTGATAATTAGAGTACTCTGTTAATATTTATTTGGAAACCAGGGGTTAGACCTGAAATCACAGTTTTGTCTCCAAGTTTATGTTAAACACTAAGTACAAAGGAAAATCTATCTATAAAAAATTGTTAATGTCCAAATACAGGAGAATACCATTTATGTTTAGCATACATAGGAGAATAAAGAGGCCACTGTAGAAAGCAGGGGCTGAACAAGAAAGGCTAATGTCGAAGGCAGAACCTAAACATAGGCCATTTTGGAAAAAAATGGTAGACATTCTTTTCAATATATAATGTGAGCAGCAAAAGGCAATATATAGACCACAAATCCTCCCCCGTTCTTATGTTCATGTGTGTATGCTTGCACACCCAATCACATGTGCACATATATACTTGCAGTAAGTTGTGCATAGAAATGGAAGTTACAGATCTAAATTGGATTTAAATTAGTTGTCTATCGCATCCCTGCCCTACCCTCACCACACTTGCCAGAATTAGCTTTAGAGAAATGAACTACCATGATTGGCTTCTTATGTATGGGGTTTGAATTTACCTCTGAGAATCTCCACTCTGGATCTTATATCTGTATGTCAGTCACACTATTAGAGGAATCATCTTGCCAGGCTCCTTCAGGAAGTTCTTCTATGAAACGTCAACCACTTTTTTATGTATCAGAAATAGAACTCCTTTCTTATACATTGAGGAATGGAAAGTTTGGAACGGACCTTTCAGTTCATGAAAATTAAAGTTTGAATACTGAACCTGTTATGATGATATAGAACAGAGGGGCTGCATCTAGCCAAGGGGAGTAAAAACATTTGAATTGTTCTCACAGGGGACTATGTGAGATAACCTTAGAGAAAAAAGAGATTGTAAATTGGAATCATTGGAGGCTTTTAAGATGAAAGAGTATTCATTTTCCAGGCCAATGAGATAGTATAGATCATTCTAGAAAGAGAGTAATATTGATAAAAGCAGTATCTTGACTATAGCTAAGGTTAAAAAGTTTCTACCACATAGCATGATGGGAAAGAGAGTGGAATGAATGACAAGAAAGAATCACTGACTATCTGGAGCACAAATAAGGATCCTGCAAATATTAAAATAGCCCAGAGGTCAGTAGCAAACTCAGAAGGAAAAATGTAGAAGAGAGATTGCCTGAATATTGATATCTTTTAGGTATGAATAAAAGTAAATTAATTTTATAATAAACTATACTGGTGTTGAGGAGATTTCAAAGTGTGTGCCTTGATAACATGAGAAGCAGAGTTCTACCTGCAAAACCCACATATGAGGATGATAGCTTACTTGTGGAATGTTTGCCTTTCATGTACCTGTCCAGGGATTCAATATTCAGTTTTAGGAACAAAAAAGAAAGCCTAATTATAAAACAGTCTACATATTTATATATCATGCTATGTATTTATAATTGCAATGCCAGGGATATGGAAACAGCCTTGTCCCTGAATTCTGCAAGTCAGTCAAACTTAGCCTACTTGTCAATTTTCCAGTCCATGAGAAACTCAGACTCAAAAGGGGAAGGGTGTTGTTTCTTGAATAACAACATTAAAGGTATGCTTTGTTCTCTATATGCAGTTATACAGGGACTTAAACACATGTCCATAAATATATACACTTCTACCGACAGGAAAAAGAGAGAGAGAGAGAGAGAGAGAGAGAGAGAGAGAGAGAGAGAGAGAGAGAGAGCACTATTACATCAGTTGAACACGTGATGATTTGTCCACAGCTATTGATTCAACATAGCATAGAGTATATGTGTCCAGGAATAGTGTTAACACCTCCTGAAGACAGGACCTCTGCTTTACAGTGTTTGATATGACCTTCTGCAATTTCACTCTTCTCTTCTTGCAGCATCTTAAACCAATCCTCTCATTTCAACCCCTTGTGGTTCTCCCTCAATTTTTTCTCCCCATGGACTCCTGGATCATTTCATTTCCTTACACTTAAAAATTCTTTGTCTCATTGGTCTTATTGAGAGAAATCTTCAGGAGGACAGGTTTCACAATGTTCTACATTCCTAAACAAATATTTCTGTTACACTTAAAAGCAGGAAGTTCAAGGAGCAGTGGTATGCCCAGAGGCAAACATGATATGTCAAGATGAAAAAATAAACTGGAAATGGAGCAAGAAAGCACATATATTAAAACTTTAATTTTATTGAAAGTGGGGTAAAGATCAGTGAATCTCAAAATATCAAGTGACAAAAGGATATGTTTTCTCCATATTTTCAGTTAGTGTAACTTTGCTACTGCCAGGGTTTGAATGTGTCTGGATTTCTGTACCTTTTTAGTCTCACACTGACAATTTATTACCAATTTATTCAAGTTTGAATTAATCTTGCCATGAATGTCAATTAGTTTCTTAAGTGGCATATATATATGTGTGTGTGTTTGTATATATATATATATATACAAAAATATATAGCATAATTGTTATATAGTGACACTTAAACTGCAAAGATTGTAAGTGTACATAGTTAATAGATTTTGCTGGATGTGTGTCGGGGGAGAGGGAGAGAGAGAGAGAGAAAAAGAATGAGAAAGAGAGAGAAGAGAAGAAAAGAGAAGAGAAGAGAAGAGAAGAGAGGAGAGGAGAGGAGAGGAGAGGGGAGGGGAGGGGAGGGGAGGAGAGGAGAGGAGAGGAGAGAAGAGAAGAGAAGAGAAGAGAAGAGAAGAGAAGAGAAGAGAAGAGAAGAGAAGAGAAGAGAAGAGAAGAGAAGAGAAGAGAAGAGAAGAGAAGAGAAGAGAAGAGGATTTGGAAGTCAAAGCTCAGAGATTAAGCATTATAGTTATTCAATAAACTTTATATCCCATTTGGGTTATAAGGAACAGCTCAATGGGTAAGTATTTGGCGTGTAATACCTAAATTTATAATCTTTATGCCCATGTAAAAATTTAGGCACTATGAAGTGCAGCTATAATTCCAGTGCTGAAAAGGAGGAGCTAGTTGCACCCCTAAAGATCCCTAGCCACCCAGTCTAGAAAATTCAGTAACCTCCAATTACAGTGAGAACCCTGCTTCATAAAATAATGTGGAGAGCTATAGAGGAAGGCATCTTATAATATTTGTACATATATACACAGTGTGAAAATAAAAATTGAAAATTGTGTAGTAGTTTCATGTTTGGTAACTACGACTAAGAATATTTTAAATGTTATGTCTCATATAGCAGGATTTGATGTACTACACTTTGATTTTTGCTTAGTGCTCACTGTCCTGTTTTCAGTGATGAAGAAATTTTATCCACAGATTGCTATATTGTAGTTCTGAGTCACACATTAACCTTGTTACACTGACAAGATTGTGAACTAATACTGTCTACTTCTCAAGCTCAAACTTGTCCTGATACATATTTAGGACTTCTGAATATCAGTTAATTTATGATAAATTTCTCCTGCTTAAGAGGAACAAGTTCCAGACTCTATAAGAAAGAATGAAATGCATATAGTATCAAATGTTTTACATTTTTTCTTCCAAGTCTATATGTGGTGATTTGAATATGTCATTCTACCATAAGTTCAGGTGTTTGAATGTTCTGTTCCAAGCAGATAGTGCTGAAAGGTGGATGGTAAATTCTGTAGAAGCTGGAGCTTTGGTAGAGGAAATGGGTCACGGTGGGTTGGTCTTGATGTCCAATTGTTCACTCTACTTCCTATCCATTCTCTGTTTCCTCTCAGCAGACATAGAATAACAGTCATTTAATGCTCCTAGAACAATTTATTTCCTATTCTGTTGTACTTTGTACTTTAAACTGAGCCAAAACCAAAGAAAGAAAGAAACAACAACAACAACAACACACACATACACCACATGTTTTCCTTTAAAGTTTCTTCCTGTTATGAATTGGTCACAGCAATAGGGAAAATGGTCCAAATTTCAATCCTTTTAAGAAACAAATTTAATGTAACATATAAGCCATTTTAATATATATCTTAAATTAATTTGTTCCTATAACACTGCCAGATGTACTCATGGGTCTGAAAAGATAAGAATTGTTGAAGATCTTATACACTGAGTGCAATCCTTCTTTCATTCTCTTCTGTTCAAGCGTATGTGCTTACTCAGAAACATATGGAGCCAAAGAAGTAACATTCTTTCTCAAATATCTGATATGTAATGTACTTTGGCATGTCAGCTTTGTTATAGATTTGCCAGCTGTGGAAAAAAAATATATATACATATATTCATACACACACACACACACACACACACACACACACACACACACACACATATATATATATATATATATATATATATATATATATATATATATACATATATATATATATATAATGGGGACAGGCATATCAACACTGTTTATGAAATTCAGGTAAGGTATCCATTACATAACCTATGGATCTATGGTTAACAGCCTTGGTAATGCTACAACTCTAATACAGTTTTTCATGTTCTAGTAATCCTCCATGATAAAATCATTTCATTGATAATTTTGTTACTATTGTGAATCATAATATCAATATATGTTATTCAGGATAGCTAATATAAGTCCAGCAAAGTTGTTATAACATCCAGGTTGATCAACACTGCCTTAGAAGAAAAAAAGAAACAGTTTAATGCTTCTAATAGATTGAAATATCAATACATACAGAGTTATTGGGAATAAAAATCAACGATATGATTAGAACAAGTAGGTTGCTTAATCCATCCAAATGAAGGGAACATGCAGAAATATTTTAGCATCTTATATCACTCTATGTATAACAAAATACTTTAGAGTGTTAAGTTATGAGGAACAAAATTCACTTTCATAATCCTGAAAATTGAGGATATCATTACAAAAACATTGGTAGACAAGGTGTCTGATAGGAGCTACTTCGTAGAATGCCTCTTACTTTGAATATGATATGATTTGTTGGGTAGACATGTATGTACAAGTTTGAAGCCTATATAAAAGTCACCTCTTTTTTATTATCCCAATCACCTCTCAAGGGTCCATCTTTTAATACCATCAGTGTAAAAGTTCTAACATCTGGATGTTGGGGAAACAGAAAATTTAAGGCTGTGTTAAACAAGATTATGGAGTGAATAGTCTTCATAAAAATGTCCTCATCCATGTTCTACAATAAATATATTATAGGAATAATACCCAATAATAAATGTAACCTCTATTACCCCTTGTTTGTCTAGTACTGAATAAGGGCCATAGAGCAACTGTAGAGTAACTGAGACTGGTTCAAAGAAACATCACTTGGGAAGAGATATTACTGCCTATCGGTAATCAGGAACTTTGTGTTTTTTGGTTTCATCCACCTACATGAAGGATATGTCTGAATGTATGCTTTCTATTCAGTAGAAGGTGGTATATGGTCCTAGGTCTTTCCGTTACCTGTTACCAGAAATTCATCCCTTATCTTCTTTTTCTTCCTTGAGCAATATTCCAAATTTTTGAAGAAGGAAATAAAGTTTTAACTGAAAAAATATGATAATTTTCTGAAAATATTGAACTAACCATTTCAGGGAGAATACAGAAGAATGCAAAATGTCAATCAACTACGACCCCTATCCTAATTAGGTTTCCCTTTTATCATGACACAGTCTGGAGTCATTTGGGAAGACCCAGATCAGATCAAGAGATCACCCAGATCGGATTGGACTGTGAGCCTGTATGTGAGGATTGCCTTGATTGTTAACTGATTCAGAAAGACACAGCCTACTGTAAGTAGAACCATTGCTGAGTAGGTGGTCCTTCACTACATAGGAAAAAATAAATGAACTTGTACAAACAAGTCAGCAAAAAGTGTTCCTCCTTTCTACCCAAACTTCTACCCTGGCTGCATTCAGTCTTGCACTGTGATCTGGATTTGCAAGTATTTCCTCATCAAAGTTTCTTTTGGTCAAGGTGGTTTATCACAGTTATGAAAAGCATAAACATTGTATATTTCACGCAATTCCAGAAACTAAAAATAAGCATAATAACCATCATTTCTGAATTTGTATTGGAGTCATATAGCAATATTATGGCTTATTTATATACTACATTTTTTGAAGAGCATGTATTTCAATTACAAGGTTATTAGAATTTGGGTTTAATGTATTTTAAATTACAAACAGTATTGTAAATTATAATTCTTCTACCTCATGCATAAATGTTTGAAAATGAATGAATTGCTGTGATATATAAAGCTAAGCCTTTCAAACAATGATATTTTAAATAATCCAGATTTGTGAAGCAGGGACACTTTCTTCCATGGAAAGAGAATTTAGCTATTCAGTTCCACATATAAAAGCTTCTCATAGTATGGATGAGAAAAATCTAGAGCAAACCATTAGCATTATAATGCACTACAATCTGAGAATTAGAGAAGATAAAGAATTCTTACCTAATCTACATTTCCCTCAGGGAAAACAAACAGAATCTACAATAATATTGCAATGTAGTAAATTAGATTAATAACAACAAAGCTTCATTAACAATTATATTATAATCTATTAGACAATTTGGCACATTGGAACACAAAACATGCAGCTCTTAAATGCCCTTGGCACTCTAGGTACAGAACAGGAATAGAACATGAGTAATGGATAGAGGCACTGGCATCAGGCATCTAGTATGTATAACAGTGCAGCCAAAATGAACTGGATGTAAACAAATATTCTACTCTTACCCAATGAGCAGTTACACTTTCATGTATATAGTCCCTGAACCACTAGTACAAGGCAGCCACAGTCTTCATTATCCCTAAAACTCTGCTACCAAACTTACTTTCATACTGTAGATATCAATAGTACTACTCATAGGGTAGTACCCATCATGATTAACTATATTTCACCATTGATATGGACATTCATTGTAAAATCAGCAAGATTCATCTCAGACACATGTTCACAAAAAGCCAAGAAAACCTTAGCTCCCAGCTGGGATGGTTAATTTGATAATCAACATTAAAGGGCTCACAATTTCCTGTGATATAGATCTCTCTGATTGTCAGTAATGATGCTTCCAAAGAAGTTTAACTTAGATGGCTGGAACCACTCTGAGCATGGGAAGTACCATTACACTGGTTGGAGTCCTAAATAAAAACAACAACATGAACCAAACAACCAGCATTCATATTTCTGCTTTCTGACTTCATATGCAATATTCCCAGCTTCCTCACACTCTACTACCACACTAGAATCACTATTGCCACAAATCTTTCCCAGACATGAAGGACTCCTCCTTCAAACCTTGAGCCAACAAAATCTGTTTTTTGTTTGTTTGGTTGATTGGTTGGGTTTTGTTGTTGTTGTTGTTGTTGTTTTGTTTGTTTGTTTTTGTTTCAGTCCATTTTGACAGAGCAATCAGACAAGTGACTAATGCACAATTGAGCTTTACCTTTAACTAGTGAGTTACACAGAATGACTAGCTCCTCCTATGTATATTATGGCTATTTGCAGCCTCAGTGAAATTAAGGAAATTATTGAAAACTATCAAGAAAACTAATAAATAGAATATAATCCCTAGTTTATCTAATTCAGACATCATACATATTAATAATATGAATGTAACCAAGGCATGTTCTTACTTGGCTGGAATGTCAGGTGTGTTTGTTGAATGACAAGCTAGTGTTTACCTTAACACTGTCTTCTTCCTCCAAGAGGAGTTGAGTCTAACACAAAACATGAGGGTCACATTTCTGACTATTAAATTGTGATTTTTGGTGCTACTCAATACTCCTAACAAATACTACTTAATCATGATCTCTGATTATTTTCAGACAAAAATCTACTTTTTGTGTGTGGTGCTGATGACTAGAATTATAATCTCTGATTATTATCAGACAAAAATCTACTTTTTGTGTGTGGTGCTGATGACTAGAATTATGCTCAATAAGTTCCCAAACATCAGCTACATCCCATCATATTTTTTAAAGATATTTTACTCATTTACATTTTAAATGCTATCTTCAATGTCCTCTATAACCTCCCCATGCCCTGCTCCCCAACCCACCCACTCCCATTTCTTGGCCCTGGCATTCCCCTGTACTGGGGCATATAGCATTTGCCAGACCAAGGGAAGGGACCTCTCTTCCCAATGATGGCTGATTTTTTTTTAATGTTGTTTTTTGTTTTGTTTAGTTTTGTAGACAGGATCTCATTAAGTTGCCCAACCTTGTTTGAACTCATCCTTTCATGGTCACTTAAGTATATTATCATATCATCTGCAAAAAACAGTACTTTAACTTCATCTTTAACAAATTGTATTCCCCTTGATCTCCTTCAAGATCTATTGAGTAGATAGATACGAATTTGACATCCTTATCCTTTCCCTTATTTTAATGGAATTGCTTTTAGTCTCTCCACATTTACAGGTTGGCTATAGGTTTGCTGTAAATTGCCTTTATTATGTTTAGGAATGTTCCTTCCATTTCTACTATCTCCAAGACTTTTATAAAGAAAGGGTGTAGGAATTTTTTCAAGATGTTTCAATCAACTAGTGAGAAGGCCATGTATGCTTTATCAGTTTCCTTACATTTTGAGTTACATTGACTGAATTTGTATGCCGAACCATCCCTGCACTTCTGGGATGAATGTTATTTAGTCATGATGAATTATCTTTTTGGTGTATTCTTGGATTCAGTTTGAAAGTATTTTCTTTAATATTTTTTGAATCTATGCCTCTAAGGGAAATTTGCTTGTTATTCTTTTTTCTTCTGTTTCTATTTTGTGGAATTATTTGAGGAGTATTAGTTCTTCACTGAAAGTCTGGTAGAATTCAAAGATAAAAATGTCTGATCCTAGACTTTTGTTGTTGGTGTTGTAGAACTTAATGACTGCTTCTATCTCTTTTGAAATAATAGGTCTTTTAAAATAGTTTATGTCATCTTGATTTATCTTTGATAAATGATATATATCAAGAAAATTATCAATTACTTTTACATTGTTGGGTAAAGTTTGTCTATTTTGTGATTTTTTTTCTAAAAACAGCCAACTCTTTATTGCATTGATTATTTGTATTGTTCTCTTTGTTTCTATCTATTTTAATGTTTTATCATATATATATATATATATATATATATATATATATATGTGTGTGTGTGTGTGTGTGTGTGTGTGTGTGTGTGTGTGTACATAGAAAGAGAGAGAGAGAGAGAGAGAGAGAGAGAGAGAGAGAGAGAGAGTTAGTTTACATTTTAAATGTTATTAAATGTTATCCCTTTCCTGGTCTCCTCTCCATGAACCCTCTACTCCACCCCCTCCCCTTTGCCTCTAAGAGGGTACTCCCCCACCCATCAACCCACTTCCTTCTCATTCCTCTAAAATTCTCCTTTTCTGAGGCATCAAATTTCCACGTGAATAAGTGCCTCACCTGCCCCTGATGCATGATGAAGCAGTCTTCTGCTACATATGTAGCAGGAGCCATAGACCAGCCCACTTCTACTCTTTGGTCGGTGGTTTAGTACCTGGGATCTCTGAAAGATCAGGTTAATTGATACTGTTATTTTTTTTTCCTATGGGGTTGCAATTCCTTTCAGCTCCTTCAGTCCTTTGCCTAACTCTTGCATTGATATCACTGAGGTTAGCCCAATGTTTAAATGTGAGGATCTGCATCTGTCTTACTCAGGTGCTGAAAGAACCTCTAAGAGAATAGCCATAACAGGCTCCTGTCTGTAAGTACACCTTTTTTTTTTAAATGGGTAATACTTTTAATTGTTAAATACACTCGGATATGACAAACATCTTTATGACGACAAGGCAAATTGTTACCTGGTGCTTGACAGTTTCCAACTGCTCAAAAATAAGTGTGATGAAAAGATGGACCATCTAGTGATTGCAATATCCAGAGATCCATCCCATGATCAGCTTCCAAACGCTGACACCGTTGCATACACTAGCAAGATTTTGCTGAAAGGACCCAGATATAGCTGTCTCTTGTGAGACTATGCCAGGGCCTAGCAAACACAGAAGTGGATGCTCACAGTCAGCTATTGAATGGATCACAGGGCCCCCAATGGAGGAGCTAGAGAAAGCACCCAAGGAACTAAAGGGAACTGCATCCCTATAGGTGGAACAACAATATGAACTAACCAGTACCCCGGAGCTCTTGTCTCTAGCTGCATATGTATCAAAAGATGGCCTAATAGGCCATCACTTGAAAGAGAGGCCCATTGGACTTGCAAACTTTATATGCCCCAGTACAGAGGAACAACAGGGCCAAAAAGGGGGAGTGGGTGGGTAGGGGAGTGGGGGTGGGTGGGTATAGGGGACTTTTGGTATAGCATTGGAAATGTAAATGAGCTAAATACCTAATAAAAAATGAAAAAAAAAGTGAGCACATATTTTGTCATGTTAGACATCAGACTTTGTATCCTACTGTTTAGGTCTGTCATCTGCATCTTTTAGCATCAGCAATAGTGTCAGGGTTTCTTGCATGAGTATGGAATGGATCACATGGTAGGCAGTATCTTGATGACTTTCTTTCAGCCTCTGCTCTATTTGTGTCCCTGCATTTCCTTTAAACAGGGACAACTCTGCATTAAAAACTTTTAGATAGGAAAGTGGAAGCATCCCCATGCTTCCACTGAGGATGATGTCTATCTACTAGAGGTTGTCTCTCCAGGTACTATCAAACTGCTATTCAATATTTTGTGTAATGTCATCTCCATTGGATACTGGGAGCACCTCACATCCCTGGCTTCTAGGATTTTTATTGATTTCACCTTTTAGTTTGACTATTTCCTACTATCTATATTTTTGGTGTGATTACTTCATTTTGTGGGAGAGTCTACTGGGCAACCTAGCTGGATTTCTCGCAGCTTGTTGTGTAACAGGTAGAGCAGAGAGTCTTCACTCCTGTTGGAGACTGGGATAAGACAATGAGAAGAGTCAGGTACTGGACTTATGGTTGAATAACAGGTATCTGCTAAAGCAGATTTTTCTTATATTTCTTAGTAAAATAAAAAAATAATTCCTTGTAGTGTTGATAGAATATACATTTAAAATCTCTTCTTTCAACCCAAATGAGATCTAATTTTTAATGTGTGAAGCTATTTATATGAAATACATCTAAACAAACACCAAAATTCTTGTAAATATATATATGCATATTAACAAATATGTACATGTGGTATGCATGTGTGTATGTGTTTGTGTGTATGTGTATTTGTATATAGACCTCATACCAAATAGTGTTCACAGTGAGTCACTATCCATTGTGACTATCTAAGATGCTCAGTTCTTATTTTCTGAGTAACTAAATGATAAAACAAGAATTCATCAATCTCAAATCACTTCATATTTTTCTTTATAATTTGCAAAAACTGGAAGAAAAGAGCATTATCATAGCAGTTCTCACAATTTGTTTTCAAATCTTGATAGACTGTATACAGATTATGAATGCATAGATAAATAAATCTTTTTAATTATATATTTTCTGTATTTACATTTTAAATTTTATCCCCTTTCATTTCCCTTCTAAAAAGCCCCTATTTCATTCCCCCTCCCCCTGCTCACTAACCCACACACTAACACTTCCCTTTCCTGGCATTCCCCTACACTGGGGCTTTTCACCAGACCAAGGGCCTCTCCTCTCATTGATATCCCACAAGAACATTCTCTGTTACATATGCAGCTGAAGCCATGGTTCCCTCCATGTGCACTCTTGGGTTGGTGCTTTAGTCCTTGGGAGCTCTAGGGGTACTGGTTGGTACATATTGTTGTTCCTCCTATGAAGCTGCAAACCTCTTGATCTCCTTAGGTCCTTTCCCTGGCTCCTCCATTGGATACTCTGTGCTCAGTACAATGGATGGCTGTGTGAGTTCACCTCTATAATAAATCTTTTTATTAAGCCCTGCACAAGCTAGTGTTTGAATACCTGGTCATTAGGAAATGGTCCTGTGTATCTTAAGATTGTGGAAAGGAAACTTGACTGTGAAACCTAGTACCACTTCCTGTGCATTTCTATTTCTTTCTTACTCACAAATGATTAAGTAGCATCATATACTTGTTCCACTCTCCCCAAAGATTTCCTACCACAATAATATACCTTAAAAATATTAGCTAAGTAATCTAGTTCCTGAAGTAGTTATGTTCTTGGTCATAGCAATAATAAAAGTTATTAATACAGTATCCATAACACTACCACAGAAACGAAATCATGGCTAAGAATAAATGTGAATAACTTTAATAATTAAGCCAAGACTGTAGGCAAAAGTCAGCACTATTCATGAACAAGCAAATCAACCAGAAAGAAAAATGTATATTGGTAAATCATTGTAGGTACTAAATGATATATAAAATGCTATACGATCAGGATATGACTAAAAAATCAAAAGAACAGAAAACAAATTATGAGACATGTAGAATGTGTGGGTTTCATGGCTGCTGTAAAATAGATGAGATAAGCCTAACTTTATGAAACAAAAACTTTTTTTCACCCCATGCTTATTGAAACTGAAAGTACAAATACCAAAATACAGTCTGTGGTAATGCCCCTGTAGTGAATGTCAGAGAGTGTCAGAAAGAAAGCATCTTATATCAAAATAAGAATCAGAATAGCCTCTTTCAAGAATTGCCTCAATAGTAATCTTTTGAGTATGGATGCCCTGGTACATGAGAGACTTTGTTTGAAAAGAAGACATGCCTCCACTCAACCTTGAAAGGGAACCTACAAACAACAAATGGAACAAAGTCTAGCTTGGTGATCCAATGAATTTATTAGGGTTAGTTACAGAAGTTTGGGTGAGGCATTGCTTACCAGTAGGGAAGTAGAGATGATTCAACAGTAAATGTTTCACAGAAAGACTAACCTCAGCATAGATTAAGACTCTCAAAATCTGCAGTCACTACCTGTACCCCATAACTAAAGCTGTCACACAGCCCTCCATAACCAAATCCTGCCCAAATAGAGCTGTGTTTTTTGGAGTGTTCTAGCTCCAAAGCCCAAAGGTGAGATCACCACTTTTACTCAAATAACTTTCCAAATAGGGACATGTCAGGCACACACAGGACACAGAAACCACACAGCAGCAGGGGACAGAAACTTCCTGTCTCTATCTGAGCTCTGGATCTAAGGCTGTCCCATAGCCCTCCATACACAAATACTTCTCTGAAAGAACTGGTCTCCACAGGACAAACATATGATCAAAGCTGACAAACATATGATCAAAGGTTCACAGGCCCACAGGAGGAACAAACTCCAATCAGAAAAAACAGGAAAAAATATCACCAGAGATATCCAGATGGCAAGAGACAAGCAGAAGAACAACTTTATGAAACAAAAAGTTTGTTTACCTCATGCAACGAAAACCAAGCCTACTTGGCATCTTCAGAACCCAGTTCTCCCACTACAGCAAGTCATGGATAAGCAAACACACACACACACAAAAAAAAGAGCAAGATTCTGATTTAAAAATCACTTCTCATCATGATGGTAGAGAAATTTATGAAGGACATATACAACTCCCTTAAAGAAATACAGGATAACACAAGTAAACAGGTAGAAGCCACTAAAGAGGAAACACAAAGATCCCTTAAAGGATTACATGAAAACACAACCAAATAGGTGAAGGAATTGAACAAAACCATCCAGGATCTAAAAATTGAATTAGAAACTATGAAGAAACCACAATGTGAGACAATCCTGGAGATAGAAAACCTAGAAAAGAGATCAGGAGTTATAGAGGTAAGCATCACCAACAAAATACAAGAAATAAAGAGAAAATCTCAGTGGCAGAAGATACCATAGAAAACATTGACACAACAGTCAAAGAAAATGCAAAATCAAAAAAAGAAATAACATACATCATCTAGGGCATACAGGACACAATAAGACCAAACCTAAGGATAATCAGTATAGAAGAGATTTGAGATTCCCAACGTGAAGGGCCAGTAAATATCTTCAACCAAATTAGAGAAGAAAACTTTCCTAACCTAAAGAAAGAGATGCTCATAAATGTTCAAGAAGCCTAATAAATTCCAAATAGATTGGACCAGAAAAGAAATTCCTCCAGTTATGTAACAGTCAAAACACCAAATTTACAAAACAAAAAAGGAATATTAAAATCAGTAATATAAAAAGGTCAAGTAGACTCGAGCCCCGGGCTACCTTGCCAGCAGAGTCTTGCCCAACACCCGCAAGGGTCCACACGGGACTCCCCACGGGACCCTAAGACCTCTGGTGAGTGGATCACAGTGCCTGCCCCAATCCAATCGCGCGGAACTTGAGACTGCGGTACATAGGGAAGCAGGCTACCCGGGCCTGATCTGGGGCACAAGTCCCTTCCACTCGACTCGAGACTCGAGCCCCGGGCTACCTTGCCAGCAGAGTCTTGCCCAACACCCACAAGGGCCCACACGGGACTCCCCACGGGACCCTAAGACCTCTGGTGAGTGGACCACAGTGCCTGCCCCAATCCAATCGCGCGGAACTTGAGACTGTGGTACATAGGGAAGCAGGCTACCCGGGCCTGATCTGGGGCACAAGTCCCTTCCGCTCGACTCGAGACTCGAGCCCCGGGCTACCTTGCCAGCAGAGTCTTGCCCAACACCCGCAAGGGCCCACACGGGACTCCCCACGGGACCCTAAGACCTCTGGTGAGTGGAACACAGCGCCTACCCCAATCCAATCGCGTGGAACTTGAGACTGTGGTACATAGGGAAGCAGGCTACCCCGGCTTGATCTGGGGCACAAACCCCTTCCACTCCACTCGAGCCCCGGCTACCTTGCCAGCTGAGTCGCCTGACACCCGCAAGGGCCCACACAGGATTCCACACGTGATCCTAAGACCTCTAGTGAGTGGAACACAACTTCTGCCAGGAGTCTGGTTCGAACACCAGATATCTGGGTACCTGCCTTGCAAGAAGAGAGCTTGCCTGCAGAGAATACTCTGCCCACTGAAACTAAGGAGAGTGCTACCCTCCAGGTCTGCTCATAGAGGCTAACAGAGTCAACTGAAGAACAAGCTCTTAACAGTGACAACTAAAACAGCTAGCTTCAGAGATTACCAGACGGCGAAAGGCAAACGTAAGAATCCTACTAACAGAAATCAAGACCACTCGCCATCATCAGAACGCAGCACTCCCACCCCACCTAGTCCTGGGCACCCCAACACAACCGAAAATCTAGACCCAGATTTAAAAACATTTCTCATGATGATGATAGAGGACATCAAGAAGGACTTTCATAAGTCACTTAAAGATTTACAGGAGAGCACTGCTAAAGAGTTACAGGCTCTTAAAGAAAAGCAGGAAAACACAGCCAAACAGGTGATGGAAATGAACAAAACCATACTAGAACTAAAAGGGGAAGTAGACACAATAAAGAAAACCCAAAGTGAGGCAACGCTGGAGATAGAAACCCTAGGAAAGAGATCTGGAACCATAGATGCGAGCATCAGCAACAGAATACAAGAAATGGAAGAGAGAATCTCAGGTGCAGAAGATTCCATAGAGAACATCGACACAACAGTCAAAGAAAATACAAAATGCAAAAGGATCCTAACTCAAAACATCCAGGTAATCCAGGACACAATGAGAAGACCAAACCTACGGATAATAGGAATTGATGAGAATGAAGATTTTCAACTTAAAGGGCCAGCTAATATCTTCAACAAAATAATAGAAGAAAACTTCCCAAACATAAAAAAAGAGATGCCCATGATCATACAAGAAGCATACAGAACTCCAAATAGACTGGACCAGAAAAGAAATTCCTCCCGACACATAATAATCAGAACAACAAATGCACTAAATAAAGATAGAATATTAAAAGCAGTAAGGGAGAAAGGTCAAGTAACATATAAAGGAAGGCCTATCAGAATTACACCAGACTTTTCACCAGAGACTATGAAAGCCAGAAGAGCCTGGACAGATGTTATACAGACACTAAGAGAACACAAATGCCAGCCCAGGCTACTATACCCGGCCAAACTCTCAATTACCATAGATGGAGAAACCAAAGTATTCCACGACAAAACCAAGTTCACACAATATCTTTCCACGAATCCAGCCCTTCAAAGGATAATAACAGAAAAGAAGCAATACAAGGACGGAAATCACGCCCTAGAACAACCAAGAAAGTAATCATTCAACAAACCAAAAAGAAGACAGCCACAAGAACAGAATGCCAACTCTAACAACAAAAATAAAAGGGGGCAACAATTACTTTTCCTTAATATCTCTTAATATCAATGGACTCAATTCCCCAATAAAAAGACATAGACTAACAGACTGGCTACACAAACAGGACCCAACATTCTGCTGCTTACAGGAAACCCATCTCAGGGAAAAAGACAGACACTACCTCAGAGTGAAAGGCTGGAAAACAATTTTCCAAGCAAATGGACTGAAGAAACAAGCTGGAGTAGCCATTTTAATATCGGATAAAATCGACTTCCAACCCAAAGTTATCAAAAAAGACAAGGAGGGACACTTCATACTCATCAAAGGTAAAATCCTCCAAGAGGAACTCTCAATTCTGAATATCTACGCACCAAATGCCAGGGCAGCAACATTCATTAGAGACACTTTAGTAAAGCTCAAAGCATACATTGCACCTCACACAATAATAGTGGGAGACTTCAACACACCACTTTCTTCAAAGGACAGATCGTGGAAACAGAAACTAAACAGGGACACAGTGAAACTAACAGAAGTTATGAAACAAATGGACCTGACAGATATCTACAGAACATTTTATCCTAAAACAAAAGGATATACCTTCTTCTCAGCACCTCACGGGACCTTCTCCAAAATTGACCATATAATTGGTCACAAAACAGGCCTCAATAGATACAAAAATATTGAAATTGTCCCATGTATCCTATCAGACCACCATGGCCTAAGACTGATCTTCAATAACAACATAAATAATGGAAAGCCAACATTCACGTGGAAACTGAATAACACTCTTCTCAATGATACCTTGGTCAAGGAAGGAATAAAGAAAGAAATTAAAGACTTTTTAGAGTTTAATGAAAATGAAGCCACAACGTACCCAAACCTATGGGACACAATGAAAGCATTTCTAAGAGGGAAACTCATAGCGCTGAGTGCCTCCAAGAAGAAACGGGAGACAGCACATACTAGCAGCTTGACAACACATCTAAAAGCCCTAGAAAAAAAGGAAGCAAATTCACCCAGGAGGAGTAGACGGCAGGAAATAATCAAACTCAGGGGTGAAATCAACCAAGTGGAAACAAGAAGAACTATTCAAAGAATTAACCAAACGAGGAGTTGGTTCTTTGAGAAAATCAACAAGATAGATAAACCCTTAGCTAGACTCACTAAAGGGCACAGGGACAAAATCCTAATTAACAAAATCAGAAATGAAAAGGGAGACATAACAACAGATCCTGAAGAAATCCAAAACACCATCAGATCCTTCTACAAAAGGCTATACTCAACAAAACTGGAAAACCTGGACGAAATGGACAAATTTCTGGACAGATACCAGGTACCAAAGTTGAATCAGGATCAAGTTGACCATCTAAACAGTCCCATATCACCTAAAGAAATAGAAGCAGTTATTAATAGTCTCCCAACCAAAAAAAGCCCAGGACCAGATGGGTTTAGTGCAGAGTTCTATCTGACCTTCAAAGAAGATCTAATTCCAATTCTGCACAAACTATTTCACAAAATAGAAGTAGAAGGTACTCTACCCAACTCATTTTATGAAGCCACTATTACTCTGATACCTAAACCACAGAAAGATCCAACAAAGATAGAGAACTTCAGACCAATTTCTCTTATGAATATCGATGCAAAAATCCTCAATAAAATTCTCGCTAACCGAATCCAAGAACACATTAAAGCAATCATCCATCCTGACCAAGTAGGTTTTATTCCAGGGATGCAGGGATGGTTTAATATACGAAAATCCATCAATGTAATCCATTATATAAACAAACTCAAAGACAAAAACCACATGATCATCTCGTTAGATGCAGAAAAAGCATTTGACAAGATCCAACACCCATTCATGATAAAAGTTTTGGAAAGATCAGGAATTCAAGGCCCATACCTAAACATGATAAAAGCAATCTACAGAAAACCAGTAGCCAACATCAAAGTAAATGGAGAGAAGCTGGAAGCAATCCCACTAAAATCAGGGACTAGACAAGGCTGCCCACTTTCTCCCTACCTTTTCAACATAGTACTTGAAGTATTAGCCAGAGCAATTCGACAACAAAAGGAGATCAAGGGGATACAAATTGGAAAAGAGGAAGTCAAAATATAACTTTTTGCAGATGATATGATAGTATATATAAGTGACCCTAAAAATTCTACCAGAGAACTCCTAAACCTGATAAACAGCTTCGGTGAAGTAGCTGGATATAAAATAAACTCAAACAAGTCAATGGCCTTTCTCTATACAAAGAATAAACAGGCTGAGAAAGAAATTAGGGAAACAACACCCTTCTCAATAGTCACAAATAATATAAAATATCTTGGCGTGACTCTAACTAAGGAGGTGAAAGATCTGTATGATAAAAACTTCAAATCTCTGAAGAAAGAAATTAAAGAAGATCTCAGAAGATGGAAAGATCTACCATGCTCATGGATTGGCAGGATCAACATTGTAAAAATGGCTATCTTGCCAAAAGCAATCTACAGATTCAATGCAATCCCCATCAAAATTCCAACTCAATTCTTCAACGAATTGGAAGGAGCAATTTGCAAATTTGTCTGGAATAACAAAAAACCTAGGATAGCAAAAAGTCTTCTCAAGGATAAAAGAACTTCTGGCGGAATCACCATGCCAGACCTAAAGCTTTACTACAGAGCAATTGTGATAAAAACTGCATGGTACTGGTATAGAGACAGACAAGTAGACCAATGGAATAGAATTGAAGATCCAGAAATGAACCCACACACCTATGGTCACTTGATCTTCGACAAGGGAGCTAAAACCATCCAGTGGAAGAAAGACAGGATTTTCAACAATTGGTGCTGGCACAACTGGTTGTTATCGTGTAGAAGAATGCGAATCGATCCATACTTATCTCCTTGTACTAAGGTCAAATCTAAGTGGATCAAGGAACTTCACATAAAACCAGAGACACTGAAACTTATAGAGGAGAAAGTGGGGAAAAGCCTTGAAGATATGGGCACAGGGGAAAAATTCCTGAACAGAACAGCAATGGCTTGTGCTGTAAGATCGAGAATCGACAAATGGGACCTAATGAAACTCCAAAGTTTCTGCAAGGCAAAAGACACCGTCAATAAGACAAAAAGACCACCAACAGATTGGGAAAGGATCTTTACCTATCCTAAATCAGATAGGGGACTAATATCCAACATATATAAAGAACTCAAGAAGGTGGACTTCAGAAAATCAAATAACCCCATTAAAAAATGGGGCTCAGAACTGAACAAAGAATTCTCACCTGAGGAATACCGAATGGCAGAGAAGCACTTGAAAAAATGTTCAACATCCTTAATCATCAGGGAAATGCAAATCAAAACAACCCTGAGATTCCACCTCACACCAGTCAGAATGGCTAAGATCAAAAATTCAGGTGACAGCAGATGCTGGCGAGGATGTGGAGAAAGAGGAACACTCCTCCATTGTTGGTGGGAGTGCAGGCTTGTACAACCACTCTGGAAATCAGTCTGGCGGTTCCTCAGAAAACTGGACATAGTACTACCGGAGGATCCAGCAATACCTCTCCTGGGCATATATCCAGAAGATGCCCCAACAGGTAAGAAGGACACATGCTCCACTATGTTCATAGCAGCCTTATTTATAATAGCCAGAAGCTGGAAAGAACCTAGATGCCCCTCAACAGAGGAATGGATACAGAAAATGTGGTACATCTACACAATGGAGTACTACTCAGCTATTAAAAAGAATGAATTTATGAAATTCCTAGCCAAATGGATGGACCTGGAGGGCATCATCCTGAGTGAGGTAACACATTCACAAAGAAACTCACACAATATGTATTCACTGATAAGTGGATATTAGCCCCAAACCTAGGATACCCAAGATATAAGATATAATTTGCTAAACACATGAAACTCAAGGAGAATGAAGACTGAAGTGTGGACACTATGCCCCTCCTTAGATTTGGGAACAAAACACCCATGGAAGGAGTTACAGAGACGGAGTTTGGAGCTGAGATGAAAGGATGGACCATGTAGAGACTGCCATAGCCAGGGATCCACCCCATAATCAGCATCCAAACGCTGACACCATTGCATACACTAGCAAGATTTTATTGAAAGGACGCAGATGTAGCTGTCTCTTGTGAGACTATGCCGGGGCCCAGCATTATGAGCTAACCAGTACCCCGGAGCTCTTGACTCTAGCTGCATATATATCAAAAGATGGCCTAGTCGGCCATCACTGGAAAGAGAGGCCCATTGGACTTGCAAACTTTATATGCCCCAGTACAGGGGAATTCCAGGGCCAAAAAGGGGGAGTGGGTGGGCAGGGGAGTGGGGGTGGGTGGATATGGGGGACTTTTGGTATAGCATTGGAAATGTAAATGAGTTAAATACCTAATAAAAAATGGAAAAAAAAAAAAAAGAACTGTTCGTAAAAAATGAAGTTAAGTTACTTTCTGTGAACTAAAAAAGTTAAGAATCAAAATAAATCACTGAATTATTCAGGACAGTTCAGGAATGACATGTCAGGAGTTATGTGCTAGAGTTACTAAAAAATGGAAAAAAAAAAAAAAAAAGGTCAAGTAAATCTTGGTTCCGGAACTCCACCTAAAGTAGTCTGCACAGGTGAGAGTGTGCACTACAGATGCTAACAGCTTCTGGTACGGGCGGGAGCCACAGAGCTTCTGAGGCAGTGCCCTTTTCAGGCTCCAGACATCAGGCCACCTTCCCAGCCAGATGACAAGTGTCCGCCCAGCACGGGAGGCTTTTGCCTCAGGATCAGTGGTAGCCATCTTGGTTCCAGGACTCCACCAAAAGTAGTCTGCACAAGTGAGAGTGTGGACTACAGAAGCTAACAGCTTCTGTGACAGGCCAAAGCAACACAGCTTCTGGGAAAGGTCCACTTCATCTTAGGCCAGGAGGAGATCAAAACTCCAGATATCTGTACACCTTCCCTGTAAGAGGAGAGTTTGCCTGCAGAGAGTGCTCTGACCACTGAAACTCAGAGGAGAGATCTAGTCTCACAGGTCTGCTGATAGAGGGTAACAGAATCACCAGAGGAACAATCTCTAAACAGAGACAACTATAACAACTAACTCCAGGGATTACCAGATGGCGAAAGGTAAACGTTAGAATCTTACTAACCGAAACCAAAACCACTCACCATCATCAGAACCCAGCACTCCTACTTCGCCCAGTCCAGGGCACCCCAACACACCTGAAAAACTAGACCTGGATTTAAAAGCATATATCATGATGATGGTAGAGGACATCAAGAAAGACTTTAATAACTCACTTAAAGAAATACAGGAGAACACTGCTAAACAGGTAGAAGACATTAAAGAGGAAGCAGAAAAATCCCTTAAAGAATTGCAGGAAAACAAAACCAAACAAGTGATGGAATTGAATAAAACCATCCAAGACCTTAAAAGGGAAGTAGACACAATAAAGAAAACCCAAAGTGAGACAACGCTGGAGATAGAAACCCTAGGAAAGATATCTGAAACCATAGATGCGAGCATCAGCAACAGAATACAAGAGATGGAAGAGAGAATCTCAGGTGCAGAAGATTCCATAGAGAACATTGGCAAAAAAAAAAAATCAAAGAAAATGGAAAATGCAAAAAGATCCTAACTCAAAACATCCAGGAAATCCAGGAAATACGAGAAGACCAAACCTACTGATAATAAGAGTAGAGGAGAATGAAGATTTTCAACTCAAAGACAGGCAAATATCTTCAACAAAATTATAGAAGAAAACTTCCCAAACCTAAAGAAAGAGATGACCATGAACATACAAGAAGCTGACAGAACTCCAAATAGACTGGACCAGAAAAGAAATTCCTCCTGACACATAATCAGAACAACAAATGCATTAAATAAAGAGAGAATAGTAAAAGCCTTAAGGGACAAAGGTCAAGTAACATATAAAGGCAAGCCTATCAGAATTAAAACAGATTTTTCATCAGAGACTATGAAAGCTAGAAGTGCCTGGACAGATGTTATACAGACACTAAGAGAACACACATTCCAGCCTAGGATACTATACCCAGCGAAAATCTCAATTACCATAGATGGAGAAAACAAATTATTACGTGACAAAACCAAATTCACACATTATCTTTCCATAAATCCAGACCTTTCAAAGGATAATAACAGAAAAAAAATCAAAAAACAAAAAAACAAAAATCAAAACAATACAAGGACTGAAAACACGTCCTAGAAAAAGCAAGAAGGTAATCCCTCAACAAACCTAAAAGAAGAGAGCCACAAGAACAGAATGCCAAATTTAACAACAGAAATAATAGGGAGCAACAATTACTTTTCCTTAATATCTCTTAATATCAATGGACTCAACTCCCCAATAAAAAGACATAGACTAACAGACTGGCTACACAAACAGGACCCACCATTTTGCTGCTCACAGGCAACTCATCTCAGAGAAAAAGACAGATACTACCTCAGAATGAAAGGCTGGAAATCAATTTTCCAAGCAAATGGTATGAAGAAACAAGCTGGAGTAGCCATTTTACTATCTAATAAAATCGACTTCCAACAAAAGTCATCAAAAAAGACAAGGAGGGGCACTTCATACTCATCAAAGGTAAAATCCTCCAAGAGGAACTATCAATTTTGAATATCTATGCTCCAAATACAAGGGCAGCCACATCCATTAAAGAAACTTTATAAAGCTCAAAGCACACATTGCACCTCACACAATAATAGTGGGAGACTTCAAAACACCACTTTCACAGACAAGTGAAATAGAAACTAAACAGGGACACAGTGAAACTAACAGAAGTTATGAAACAAATGGATCTAACAGATATCTACAGAACATTTTATCCTAAAACAAAAGGTTATACCTTCTTCTCAGTACCTCATGGTACCTTCTCCAAAATTGACCACATAATTGGTCACAATACAAGCCACAACATATACAAAAATATTGAAATTGTCCCATGCATCCTATCAGATCACCAAGGTCTAAGGCTGATCTTCAATAACAAAATAAATAATAGAAATCCAGCATTCACGTGGGAACTGAACAACACTATTCTCAATGATACCTTGGTCAAGGAAGAAATAAAGAAAGAAATCAAGGACTTTTTGGAGTTTATTGAAAATGAAGCCACTACATACCCAAACTTATGGGAAACTATGAAAGCATTTCTAAGAGCGAAACTCATAGCTCTGAGTGCCTCCAAAAAGAAACTACAGAGAGCACACACTAGCAGCTTGACAACAATCCTAAAAGCTCTAGAACACAAGGAAGCAAATTCACCCAAGAGGAGTTGATGGCAGGAAATAAACTGATGGGGCAAAATCAACCAAGTGGAAACAAGAAGAACTATTCAAAGAATCAACCAATCAAGGAGCAGGTTCTTTAGGAAAATCAACAAGATAGATAAACCCTTATCTAGCCTCACTAGAGGGCACAGGGAAAGCATCCTAATTAACAAAATTAGAAATGAAAAGGGAGACATAACAACAGATCCTGAAGAAATCCAAAACACAATCAGATCCTTCTACAAAAGGCTATACTCAACAAAACTGGAGAACCTGGATGAAATGGACAAGTTTCTAGACAGATACCAGGTACCAAAGTTAAATCAAAATCAGGTTAATGATCTAAACAGTCCTATTTTCCCTAAAGAAATAAAAGCTGTCATTAATAGTCTCCCAACCAAAAAAAGCCCAGGACTAGACGGGTGTAGTGCAGAGTTCTATCAGACCTTCAAAGAAAATCTAATCCCTGTTCTTCACAAACTATTTCCCAAAATATAAACAGAAGGTACTCTACCGTATTCATTCTAAGAAGCCACAATTACTCTGATACCTAAGCCACAAAAAAACCCAACAAAGATAGAGAACTTCAGACTAATTTCATTTATGAATATCAATGCAAAAATCTTCAATAAAGCTCTTGCTAACCGAATCCAAGAATACATCAAAACAATCATATATCCTGACCAAGTAGGTTTCATCCCAGGGATGCAGGGATTGTTCATTATACTGAAATCCATCAACGTAATCCAGTATATAAACAAACTCAAAGACAAAAACCACATGATCATCTCCTTAGATGTGGAGAAAGCATTTGACAAAATCCAACAACCATTTGTGATAAAAGTCTTGGAAAGATCAGGAATTCAAGGCCCATATCTAACCATGATAAATGCAATCTAGAGCAAACCAGTAGCCAAAATCAAAGTAAATGGTGAGAAGGTGGAAGCAATTCGACTAAAATCAGGGACTAGACAAGGCTGTCCACTCTCTCCCTACCTATTCAACATTGTACTTGAAGTCCTAGCCAGAGCAATCAGACAACAAAAGGAGATCAAGGGGATACAAATTAGAAAGAAAGATGTCAAAATATGACTTTTTGCAGATGATATGATAGTATATATAAGTGACCCTAAAAAATCCACCAGAGAACTCCTAAGCCTGATAAACAACTTCAATGAAGTAGCTGGATATAAAATTAATTCAAACAGGTCAATGGCCTTTCTGTACACAAAGGATAAACAGGCTGAGAAAGAAATTAGGGAAACATCACCCTTCTCAATAGTCACAAATAATATAAAATACCATGGCGTAATTCTAACTAAGGAAGTGAAAGATCTGTATGATAAGAACTTCAAGTCTCTGAAGAAAGAAATTAAAGAAGATCTCAGAGGATGGAAAGATCTCCCATGTTCATGGATTGGCAGGATCAACATTGTAAAAATGGCTATCTTGCCAAAAGCAATCTATAGATTCAATGCAATCCCCATCAAAATTTCAACTCAATTCTTCAACGAATTAGAAAGGGCAATCGGCAGATTCATCTGGCATAACAAAAAACCTAGGATAGCAAAACCTCTTCTCAAGGATAAAAGAATCTCTGGTGGAATCACCATGCCTGACCTAAAGCTGTAGTACAGAGCCATTGTGATAAAAACTGCATGGTACTATTATATTGACAGACAAGTAGACCACTGGAACAGAATTGAAGACCCAGAGATGAGCCCACACACCTATTCACTTTATCTTTGACAAGGGAGTTAAAACCATCTAGTGGAAAAATATAGCATTTTCAACAAATGGTGCTGCCACAACTGGCGGTTATCATGTAGAAGAATGCTCATTGATCCATTCCTATCTCCTTGTACTAAGGTCAAATCTAAATGGATTAAGGAACTCTACATGAAACCAGAGACACTGAAACTTATAGAGGAGAAAGTAGGGAAAAGCCTCAAAGATATGGGTATAGGGGAAAAATTCCTGAATAGAACAGCAATGGCTTGTGCTGTAAGATCTAGAATCAATAAATGGGACCTCATAAAGTTTCAAAGCTTCTGCAAGGCAAAAGACACCGTCCATAAGACAAAAAGACCAACAACAGATTGGGAAAGGATCTTTACCTATCCTAAGTCAGATAGGGGACTAATATCCAATATATATATAAAGAACTCAAGAAGGTGGACTCCAGAAAATCAAATAACCCCATTAAAAAATGGGACTCAGAGCTGAACAAAGAAATCTAACCTGAGGAATACGGAATGACAGAGAAGCACCTGAAAAAATGTTCAACATCCTTAATCATCAGGGAAACGCAAATCAAAACAACCCTGAGATTCCACCTCACACCAGTCAGAATGGCTAAGATCAAAAATTCAGGTGACAGCAGATGCTCGGGAGGATGTGGAGAAAGAGGAACACTCCTCCATTGTTGGTGGGATTGCAAGCTTGTACAACCACTCTGGAAATCAGTCTGGTGGTTCCTCAGAAAATTGGGCATAGTACTACCGGAGGATCCCGCAATACCTCTTCTGGGCATATATCCAGAAGATGTCCCAACTGGTAAGGAGGACACATGCTACACTCTGTTCATAGCAGCCTTATATATAATAGCCAGAAGCTGGAAAGAACCCAGATGCCCCTCAACAGAGAAATGAATACAGAAATTATGGTACATTTACACAATGAGTAATACTCAGCTATTAAAGAGAATGAATTTATGAAATTTCTAGGCAAATGGATGGACCTGGAGGGCATCATCCTGACAGAGGTAACCCAGTCACAAAGGAACTTACACAATATGTACTCACTGATAAGTGGATATTAGCCCAGAAACTTAGGATACCCAAGATATAAGATACAATTTGATAAACTCATGAAACTCAAGAAGAAAGAAGACCAAAGTGTGGACACTTTGCTCCTTCTTAGAATTGGGAACAAAACACCCATGGAAGGAGTTACAGAGACAAAGTTTGGAGCTCTCATGAAAGGATGGACCATCTAGAGACTGTCATATTTGGGGATCCATACCATAATCAGCTTCCAAACGCTGACACCATTGCATACACTAGCAAGATTTTGCTGATAAGACCAAGATATAGCTGTCTCTTTTGAGGCTATGCCAGGGCCTAGCAAACATAGAAGTGGATCCTCACAATCAGCTATTGGATGGATCACAGGGCTCCCAATGGAGGAGCTAGAGAAAGTATTCAAGGAGCTAAATGGATCTGCAACCCTATAGGTGGAACAACAATATGAACTCACCAGTACCCTGGAGCTCTTGACTCTAGCTGCATATGTATCAAAAGATGGCCTAGTTGGCCATCACTGGAAAGAGAGGCCCATTGGACTTGCAAACTTTATATGCCCCAGTACAGAGGAACGCCAGGGCCAAAAAGTAGTAGTGGGTGGGTAGGGGAGTGCCGGGGGGGTAGGGTATGAGGGACTTATGGGATAGCTTTGGAAATGTAAGTGAAGAAAATACCTAATAAAATTTTTTTTTAAAAAAAAGGTCAAGTAATATATAAAGGCAGACCTATCAGAATTATACCAGAATATTCAACAGAGACTATGAAACCTACAAGATCCTGGGCAGATGTCATATAGAACCTAAGAGAGCACAAATGCCAGCCCAGGCTACCATACCCAACAAAACTCTCATTTACTACACATGGAGAAAGCAAGATATTCCATGACAAAAACAAATTTACACAATATATTTTTCTAAATCCAACCCTACAAAGGATAATAGATGGAAAATGCCAACACAAGCTACATCCTAGTAAAAGCAAGAAATAGTCTTCTTTCAACAAATCCAAAAGTAAATAGACCCACATTCATAAAAATAACATCAAAAATAAAAGGAAGCAACAATCACTATTCCTTAATTTCTCTTAACATCAATGGACTCAATTTCCCAATAAAAAGACATAGAAAAAACAGCCTGGATATGTAAACAGGACCCAGTATTTTGCTATATACAGGAAACGTACCTCAGTGACAAAGACAGACATTACCTCAGAGTAAAAGGCTGGAATGCAATTCTCTGAGCAAATGGTCTCAAGAAATAACGTGGAGTAACAATTCTAATATAGCATAAAGTAGTCTTTCAACAAAATGTGATTAAAAAGATAAGAAAGAACCCTTCATACTCAGCAAAGGAGAAAAATCTACCAAGAGAAACTTTTCATTCTTAACAGATTTGCACCATGTGCAAGTGTAACCACACTTATAAAAGAAACTTGACTAAGGTTCAAAATACACATTGCACATCACACAATAGCAATGGAAGACTTCAACACCCCACTCTCACCAATGGACAGATCATGGAAATAGAACATAAACAGAGACATAATGAAACTAACAGAAGTTATGAACCAAATGGATTTAACAGATATCTATAGAATATTTAATTCTAAAACAAAATAATATACCTTCTTCACAATACCTCATGGTACCTTCTCCAAAATTGACCATACATTTGTTCTGTCATAGAACAATCCTCAACATATCCAAGAAGATTGAAATATTCCTATGTATCCTCTCAGATTACCATGGACTAATGCTGGCCTTCAGTGACAACAAAAACAACAGAAAGGTAACATACTACTGTAACCTGAACAATGTTCTACCCAGTGATATCTTGGAGAAGGAAGAAATAAAAACAAGAAATTAAAGACTTCTTAGAATGTAATGATAATGGAGGCATAACATACCCAGTCAACAAAGCTTATAAATGTGGATGAAATGGACTACTTTCTAGAGAGACACCAAGTACCAAAGTTAAATCAGGATCAGATAAACCATCTAAACAGTCCCATAATCCCAAAAGAAATAGAAACAGTCATTAAAACTTTCCCAACCAAAGACAGCCTAGGATCAGATGGGTTTAATGCAAAATTCTATCAGACCTTCAAAGAAGACTTAATACAACATTACACTAAGACTCCATAAAAAAAGAAGTTCAGACCAATTTCCTTTATGAATATTGTTGCAAAAATATTCAACACAATTCTCACAAACCAAATTCAAGAACACAACAAAAGGATCAATCATCAAGATCAAGTAGGCTTCATGCCAGGGATGCAGGGATGGTTAAATATATGGGAATCCATCAATGTATTTCATTTATATAAAGAAACTCAAAGAAAAGAATGACATGATCATCTCATGTGATGCTGAAAAAGCATTTGACAAATTCAACAACCATTCATGGTAAAAGTCTTGGAAAGATCAGGAAATTAAGTCCCATACCTAAACATAGTAAAAGCCATATACAGCAAACCAGTAGGCAACATCAAACTAAATGGAGATAAACTTAAGGCAATCCCACTAAAATCTGAGACTAGACAAGGCTGCCCAATCTCTCCCTACCTATTCAATATAGTACTCAAAGTCCTAGATAGAGCAATTAGACATCAAAACAAGATCAAAGTGATAGAAATTGGAAAGGAAGAAGTCAAAATATAGCTATTTGGAGATGATAAGATAATATAATTGAGTGACCCCAAAAATTCCACCATAGAACTTCTAAATCTGATCAACAACTTCAGCAAAGTGGCTCGTTATAAAATTAACTCAAACAAATCACTACTTTTCCTCTACTCAAAGATAAATAGGCTGAGAAAGAAATTAGGGAAATGACATCTTTCAGAGTTGTCATAAATAATATAAAACACCTTGGTATGATTCTAACTAATCATGAGAAATATCTATGTGACAAGAACCTCAAGTCCCTGATAAAAGAAATCAAGGAGATCACAGAAGATGGAAAGATCTTCCATGCTCATGTATTGGCAGGATGAATATAGTAAAAGTGGCCATCTTGCTGAAAGCAAACTAAATATTCAATGAAATCCCCATAAAAAATTCCCATTCAATTCTTCATAGAGTTAGTAAGAGCAATTTGCAAATTCATTTGGCATAACTAAAAAGCCCAGGATAGTGAAAACTATTCTAAAAAATAAAAGAATTTGTGGTGGTATCACAGACTCTGACCTCAAGTTATATTACAGAGCAGTAGTGATAAAATCTGCAGGTTATCAGAACAGTGACAGGCAGGTAGGTCAATGGAATTAGAATTGAAGTCCTAGAAACGAACCCACACAACTTTGTTCACTTGATCTCTGTCAAAGGATCTAAAACTATCCAGTAGAAAAAAGACAGCATTTTCAACAAATGGTGCTGGTTAAACTGGCAGTCAGTATGTAAAAGAATGGACATTGATCCATTCTTATCTCCTTGTACAAAGCTCAAGAACAAGTGAATCAAGGACCTTCACTTCAAACTGGATATCCTGAAACTAATACAAGTGAAAGTTTCAAAGAGCCTCGAATGCATGGGGACAGGGGAAATTTTCCTGAATATAACACCAATGGCTTGTGCTCTAAGAACAACAGTCTACAAAAGGGTCCTCATGAAATTGCAAAGCCTCCGTAGGCAAAGGACACTGTCAATATAACAAAATTGCAACCAACAGATTCGTAAAAGATCTTTATCAATCCTACATTCGATAGAAGGCTATTATCCAATATATACAAAGACCTTAAGATGTTAGATTCCAGAGAACCAAAGATCTATTTTAAAAATGGTGGACAGAGCCAAACAAAGAATTGTCAACTGAGGAGTACTGAATCGTCAAGAAGCTTGTAAAGGAATGTTCAATATCCTTACTCATCTGGAAAATGCAAGTCAATACAACCCTGAGATTCCAACTCACACCAGTCAGAATGGCTAAGATCAAAACTTCAGGTGACAGTAGATGCTGGTGAGAATGTGGGGAAAGAGGAACATACTCCTTCATTGTTGGTGGGATTGTAAACTAGTACAAATACTCTGGAAGTCAGCCAGGCAATTCCTCAGAAAAATTGTATATAGTACTATCTGAGGACCCAGCTATTCCACCCCTGAGCATATACCCACAAGATGATTCAACATATAACAAGGACCCATGCTCACCTATGTTAATAGCAGCCTTATTTATAATAGCCTGAAGCTGGAAAGAACCAGATGTCCTTCTACAGAGGAGCGGATACATAAAATGTGGTACATTTACACAAGGGAGTACTATGCAGCTATTAAAAATAATGACTTAATGACTTCCTTAGGCAAGTGAATGGAGCTATATAATATATCATTCTGGGAGGAATAAAACAGTCACAGAAGAATGGACATTGAATGCACACACTAATAAGTAAATATTAGCCCCAAACCTCAGAAGACCCAAGATACAATTCATAGACCATATGAAATTCAAAAAGAAGGAAAAACAAAATGTGAATGCTTCATTCCTTCATAGAAGGGGGAACAAAATATTCAGGGAAGTTAGATGGTAGGAGGGTCATTGGAGGAAGAGAGGAGGTGGAGATGGAAAAAGAGGGGCAGAGGCAGGTATTAGAGTAGATAGATTATATACAGAGGGTCAGAAATTTGAACAGAGGTATTGAGCAATGGGGGATGGGTAACTGGAGGTGGCCACCAGCAACTCCTAGATTTGAGGAAAGCAAGAGGCTCTCAGGTGCCAACTGGGATGAGATTAGTAGTAATGTCCAATAAAGGGAGGGAAAAACTGTAGAAACCATATCCCGAGGTGAGGCAAGACCCCCAGTTGGGGGGTCTGGCCACCCACTTGTCTCCAATATCTTAACCCAGATTGGCTTCTGTCTAAAGGAAGTATGGGGTCAAAGTGTAGAATAGAGACTGAAAGAAAGGCCATCCAGAGACTGTCCAACCTTGGGATATATCCCATATACAAACATCAAACCCAGACACTATTGCAGATGCCAAGAAGTACTTGCTGACAGAAGCTTGTTATAGGTGTCTCCTGAGAGGTTCCATTAGAGCCTGACAAATGCAGATGTGGATGCTTGCAGCCAACCATTAGACTTAAAGTAGGGACCACAATGCAGGAGTTAGAGAAAGGACTGAAGGAGCTGAAAGAATTTGTAACCCATAGTACATGTGGAGGGACCTGTGCCTCCCCAGCATATGTAGCAGGGGATGGTATTGTCTGGCATCAATAGAAGGAGAAGCCCTTGGCTCTGTGAATGGTTGATTCTCCAGTGTAGGGGAAAGACAGGGAGGTGAGGTGGATATGTATGTGGGGGAGGGGTAGCATCCTTATAGAAGCAGGGGAGGGGGCATGGGAGAGCTGGTTCTGGATGGGAAACTGGGAAAGGGGATAACATTTGAAATTTAAATACATAAAATATCTAGTAAAAATATAAAAATATGAATACTGAAATGAATGAATGAATGAATGAATGAATGAACGAACAAACAAACTCTAAGAAGCTGCAGCCCTGGAACCCATGCCACTATTCTAAGCAGTCCAAACTTTCAGAAACCTCCATTCTAAACTTCTGCTGAGCAATCCCTTCTTCTAGCATCCATTTCCTGCTTCTATAACCATGGGAATGTGTATACTTAGGTCTTGCAAATTTCATCGTTTCCAAACATGTGGTTCCATCTTGGAGGGAACATTTCAATTTTGAGAAGATTTTTATACATTTGAATCTCCCAGTCCCAGTTCTGCCACTCTGATGGCTATAATGCCTATCAGTTCCAACCTATCCAAACTGTAAGGTGAGGAGCAGTGAAAAAGAATTAACTCCTTTCTTCTCTGTCAGGAAACCTGACCTGTCCATTGGCAGAGCCAAGCAAATTCAGCTCTGTGTCCCAGCCTAATTAACACTGATTCTCTCTTCAAAGTAGCAAAGCAGACCTTAAGCATCAACATTGCATGCCAGGAAGTCTTGGAATCAATATTTCTACTCCATGAAATATTTGCCCAAGAAATGTAATTAATAGAGCCCCCTCTGTGCTTCAGAGAAGTATAATATCCTTCAAATTTTCAACACATCACACCTTTTCTCAGCATAGAAATCAACAGTAATTCACACCCAAAGCTGAGGGCAAGATAGTTTCAAGGTTAACCCATTTCATCTGTTTTGATCTTTTGTTTCTACATCAAAATTCTCTATAATCAGCCACTTGAAAAGAAAATAAAAGAGTACAAAAGGGGGAGAAAGGGAGTGAAAAAGACAAAAGAGAAAATTTTGGGAGAGCATTCTTCCACCACTTTTATGTTAGACATTTCAAATTTACATTTATTGGCTTTTTTTCCAGATATTATCACAAATCTGAAATGAAAGATTTTTATGTAAAATGGGCAAGTCTCTTGAAACTTTTTTTTTAAAATTTCATTCCAGTATAAAGTGGTGTTGACTATTCAGTAGCTAAAGGAAGCAATGAGAAAACAAATATAACATAAAATGGGCTCTTAAATTGTAACAGTAATTCTGTCAAAACAACATTGGTGGCAGAATACTTCCTTATCTAACTCTTAATAACTCAATCAGTCCATGATCAGTGGGGCCACAAACATAAACATCTGTCTACCAAAAGTGCTTTCATTGGGTGAATAAGCTCTCAGAGTCATTATCTTGTGGTGGAGAAAATGACTACCATGCTAACGAGATTGGGTGACGGTAGCAACTTAAATGAAACTCTGTGACAAAGTTCCAGCTCTCACTAGAGAGATGTCTGGCCCATGCTGTTTTTGGATAAAATCGCCTATAAAACTGTTTCTGGTATAATCCATTTGCCTTTTTTACTGATAAAAGCATTTGTGTTCTGAGATAATTTAGGGGAGAGAAATAGATCAAGAAAATTTTTCTGGATCAAAAATAAAATTAAATAAGGAAATCAACAAGCAGGATGACTTTAACTTGCCCCTGGAGTCTGCACAGAGACCAAGACTGTGGATATGTGGAAAACCTACAGAAATAACTGTGAACAGTTCCTGCTTACGATGCAGTGATAATAATATCAGTCTGAGTAAGTTTATAACAAGAAACAACATGAAAAAGAGTTTAGGAAGCAAACAATAATAGAACCTAGATTAACCATCAGAAGTTTTATTGAATTTTATTTGTATAAATCAAGGATATTAACTTTGTACAGACTAGAATTTGAACCTCTCCTCACATACAATGGTGGAATGAGTAAGAGGTTCACACTGGAGAAACATAAAACAGGAAACAACAGAAATATGGCTTTAAGTAAGTTACAATTTAGCTTGCTAAGTTGTTTAGTTTATAATTATATGTTAAAGATGAACCTTTCCTCAAACTTCAAATTGTCTAGTACCAGTAACCTCAAGTCTTTTTAAGAGAGAAGATTAAAGTCTCTCCTCCCCCACTTAGTTAATTTTTTTTTCTAATCTGGCAACAGAGACATGATTATAATCACTTTAGATTTTAATCATGTGGTGGCGCACGCCTTTAATCCCAGCACTTGGGAGGCAGAGGCAGGCAGATTTCTGAGTTCGAGGCCAGCCTGGTCTACAGAATGAGTTCCAGAACAGCCAGGGCTATACAGAGAAACCCTGTTTCAAAAAACCAAAAAAAAAAAAAAAAGTTTGTTTTATTCTTCTTGAACAATTATGTTAAAAATTCTTTCAAATGGAAATATGAAATGATGTAATCTTTGATGTAAGAAATATAAATAAGCCCTGTGGTCCTGATAAAGGAATGCTTCCTCTTTTGTCCCCTTAATGCAGACATAGACAAAATATGCTTAGACAATTAGAAAAAATTCAAACTGCTGTCCAGTGCAATTCATCTTCACGTTGCCTGTTTTATCAACCCTCAAGTTCTGCTGGAGTGCTCTAGACCACAGAGGCTATTATAGTCTATACTACTGAGCAAGTCTCCAATGGTGGTATCTAAAGTGTGCCCCATCCCGCTATTTTTGTTCAAGTTGGAAACTGTAGGAAGTATATTCTTTAAGAATTTATTGTCTTCCATTGGGACAAGATAATTCTTTTCCACTTATGCCATTCTATATTTATACCTACCCCTTTCTTCCCTGTGGTGATTTTGGAGATGCCATGAATTAAATTACATTTGGTTACTGCCTAGAAATTACAGGTTCTTCATGGAGAATAACTGTCTTGGGTAAGTTATTGCTGTGCATATTTATACTTTCATCCTCTTATCTACTTTGTCTATCAAATTAGAGACAAACACGCAACGTGCCACTCACATATATAATTTCTGCTGAAAGTTTTCTCTTACGAAGACAAATTCTCTCTTGGCAAACATGATAGTATCAACTACATATCTCATCATCCTTAATAGGGACCACTGAATTACCATGAAGACTCGTGATATCACAGCATATGGGGGAAATATAACTGTATGGTGATTTACAACAAAGATGCTCCACTCCACATTCAAGTGGCATGTAGTTGCATGGTTTATCACTCATAGCAGGGGACATTCAACTGCTCCAAGGCACCTATTTGTACTATTGAAGTTATGTTCAAATGCAAATTGTACTATTACTTTTCCAGGAAAGATATAAAGACATGCCTATAAATATACAATAGGACTCAAAGCTAAAGAAATGTTTCCTTCCAAGTCTACATTGGTAAACCTCTATGTTTGCTGGAGCATGTATTACAAAGGCAGTTACATTATCAGTATTTCTCATGGAAACTGAGTGCTATGAAAGGAAGTTTTTTTCATTTATTCTTTAAGAATTTTATACATAAATTTATTTGGCTTTTTATTTATTTCTTTTGATTGCTGACCTTTTGTGTTTTAATAGCTGAACCTTGGAGTTTTAGACAAGCATATGGACTTAGCCAAATAAGGGCATAGCCCATGGTGGGTAACTCTAGGAACATAATCTAATGGTTTAGTGAGGGAGGTTGAAGAAGTGTGGGTAAGAGCTGCTGGATCTACGTTCATAATTTTGGGCCTGTTAGAGAGCCCTTTTAGAATGAATCTGGCCTTTCATGTCCAGAAGATGCTGTTTCCCTCTGATTTTTCCTGACCTCTGGCTCTTTTTATCTTCCCACTCCCTTTTCTATGGTGTTTCTAGAGCTGGAGAGTCAAGAAGAATTAAGTTCAGCCATATATTATCTCTTCCCCATAATAGAATTCCATTTTATTCATCAGTTAATCTTTTTATTTTTTTAATTTTGTTAATAGCATCTGAGCACTTAAAATGAAATTGTTTAATGTAAAGATATAGTTTTTTATATATGTATATACACACACACACACACACACACACACACACACACACACACACACACACTCTCACACACACAGGCCATCTAATAATCTAATACATGCTCTGTCTTTTTGTCTTTTTTTTTTTTTTTAATTTCGAAACAGGGTTTCTCTGTGTAGCCCTGACTGTCCTGGAAATCCCTCTGTAGTGGCTGGTCTTGAACTCAGAAATCTGCCTGCCTTTGCCTCCCAAGTGCTGGGATTAAAGGCATGTGCCACCATGCCCAGTTCATACTCTGCTTTTCATTGGAGGGTATTAACAAAAAGTAACTTTGAAGTTCACAAAATGACCCTTCCAGTGCAGGTATTTTCTGTCTCATGCAAGAATCTCTGTTCAGTACCCAGAATTCACATGGCAGAAGGAGAGAACCAGATCCTGGAAGGGGTTTCATGATCTCTGATGTACACTGTGATCAGAGTATGTGCATTCAAACACACACATACACAAACACACACATATACACACATGGTGTGTGTGATTGCTAAAATATGTAAAAAAAGAGAATTTAGGTAAAATTGATTAAGGACATATATCTTAGTGAGGATTTCTATTCCTATGATGAAACACCATGAACAAGGTTTATTTGCCATAAAATTTTACATTGTAGTCACTACCTGGAACCTAGAAATGATGTAGAGTTCAGAGAGGGGTGCTGCTTACTGGCTTGCTCATCATGATTTGCTCAGTGTGCTTTCTTATATAACTTCGGATTATTAATCCAGGGATGACACCACCCACAATGGGCTAGACATTCCCGTATCAATCAGTAATTAGCTTGCCTATAGCTAAGACCTATGAAGGCAACTTTTTAAATGAGGTTCCCTCCTCATAGATGACTTTAGCTTATGTTAAGTCAACAAAACTATACAACACAACATAAAAAAGATAGGAGAGGGGGAGAACATATTAAATCCAAGAAGATGAAGACATCTTCCATGTGGAAGTTCTGTCTAAGCTAGTTATGAAGGACAGGAGGATCTTGGGGGGTACGGCTTGATGGAGAAAACTGCAAATCCAGAAACTTCCATCGTTTGGTCACATGTTGTTTGGAGTATCCATGGCCAGGCATTTGGATCATGTCAGACTCTGAGAGAGGATATTTTCTCTGGCCTTTTTAAGAAAAGTAATGATAAAGTGTTTTAGGGCAAATATTCATATTTATATATTTAACTTACATCAATTAAAAATTCAGGTGAAGCTTCATTGTTATTAATAGAGAACTATGTTCTGATTGAAAACACAGTTGTCAGGGATTTTTTAAAGTAGGTTCAGTTAATAGTACTGCTGATAAGAGAAAAGCTAATGAAAACCAACAGATGGTCTACTTAATATTGCTCTCAGCTTTGAAACATGTGCCAAGTGTTATTCAAACAAGGACATGTTAGGGCTGTTGCACGAAGCTTTAATTATACCTATTTGCACTCTTGAGTCTACTGTAATTGATGCAACAACAGTGTAACTCCAACACTGGCCAAAACAGAAATGAAATAACACCCATTTATGATATTGTGTGGTTCTCTGTTTTTCAATGACCTCTACAGACAGCATATCTTTTTGGTCTTCTCAGGTTCAAGAAATTGGAGATGGTAGTCAGAAATATTCACAGAGTAGTGACCCCTGACTCTATATCAGCAAGTTGAGTTTTGAATACTGAACAGCATATCCAAGGTCATTACTAAGTTATTCCTAGTTTATTAAATTATCAAGATACTCCAACAGAGGTAAGCTGCCAAGACCATGGCCTCTCAATAATAGCACTGGCAATATCCACACTATTAAGAACCCTGCAAACCACCTGGTAAATATTACCACCCACTCTTCATAACAAGACACTGATGAGGTTTTTGAAGCCAAGAAGGCTTTACTATCAAATTCAAGGTCAAACCGCTTTTAATTGATACCCTAGGTGGCTTAACTAAACAGATAAAAGTAATGGTGGATCAATTGATTAACAGACAGGATTTTAGAAAAGAAGGGAAGGGGAGGATTGGAGAGGGTATGGAATAAACGAGGAGAGAAGTGAAGGATGTAAAAGGAGTGAGGAGGACTAAGGGGAAGAAATGGGCAATTTCTGAAAGGAATAAAGATGAGAGGGAAGGGTGCTATTATTCAGTCAGAATTTAAATAGCAGTAGAAAACTCTTTAACTCAACAGCCAAAAGCAACATAACTAAAAAAGGCCAGCATTCTTTTCCCACTCATCTGCCCCACTCATCTGACACAATTCTAACTTCTATCTGCCTGGTACTCTACGGAATTAGGCTTTAATACATGTAACTCTGTTCGAAAATAGTGGCATAAGTGTGAGCCTTAAAAGTTGTTTCATGTCCTGGATTTAAGATATGTGAAATGCCTAGAATCTGATGTCGCTGGCTCCTAGGCTACCTCCTGAAGAAGATACTCTCCACACAATATCATTTATGAAATATGGTTCTATCATTAAAATACAAGAACCTGAATCCAATAGGTCTCACAAAATACTATGCAGGTTGCCAATATGACCACCTCTGTAGCACTCCAAAATAATAAATTGCCTTGCCTCCCAGTCATTCAGCCTCATGCTTCTTACCAGAAATTACCAGCAGAACAACAGTGGAAAAACATACAAAAATTATTTTTTGTTGCTAAATTTATAAGGCAATCATGAGAAAATCATGTAGTTTATTGCACAAAGAAATAAATGTATACACCAGAATAATAATTTTCTATTATTTTAAAAAACCTAAAATGCTAAATAAAATTATAACTGCCATGATTTTCATCCCCCCAACACACACACTCAGGCCAGTGTTTTTAACAGTTGTTTCCCAACTGATGCTGTTGTTTAAGGGACAGGGGAATCTTTAGAATGTAGGACCTCACTGCAAAAAGTAGTCACCAATGGGAGAACATGATCTGGCCCCTGATAATAACCTCATTTCAGTTTCGTGTTATATCTTGTTGACTCAGAAAAGATTTAATACTGGAAGAATGACAAATCAAAATCAGGAACTCAAATTTTTATATCAATTGTAAGTTACCATTCAAAGCAGTGGGTTTCATTATGGTATTTTCATATATGTGTTATTATGCTTTGTTCTTCTTCATCCTCCTCCAGAATCATATTTCCTGTCCTTCTTTATTCTAGCTTACTTCTCTGTTGCTGTAATAAAATACTAAAACAACATGGGAGGAAAAGGTTTGTTTCCATGACAATTTGCAGTCTACAATTGAGGTAAGACAAGGGTACAGCTCATCACAAGGCTGGAACTGAATCAGAGACCACAGTGGAGCACTAGGGGAATAATTTCCACTGACAGGCTCCCTTGGCTTGCTCAGCTATCTTTTTTACATATGTCAGGCCCACCTGCCTGGAAATGGAAGTTCCCACAATGACTGTGCCTTTCTACATAAATTAGCAACCAGTAAAATGACTAAAGACTCCTCACAAACTAATCTGATATAAGCAATTCTGGATTGAGATTTTCTCATGTGTATGTTTTTAACAAGGTGACAAATGTAATATTGAAACAGTTTTTAGACCCTCTTTCTGACTTTTTTTCCTTCCAAAAGACCATGTTGCTTTCAGAGCACACACATTCTATTCATCTGTTTCCCCTCCTCTTCCTTTCTCCTTGAGATTTTTCCTCCCTTCTCGTGGACCCATTTTATGTTTCATAACATCCATGTCCATACATATGTATATGTCCTGGTCTGAATAAAATCCCAAATGAGCCCATAGGAACTTGCACCTTTAGAAAGTCTAGCCTTGTTGGAGTACATGTGTCTTTATTGGAGAAAGTGGTCACTGGTGGTAAGCTTTAAGATTTCAGATGTTCAAGCAATGCCCAATGTGACATTTACTTCAGGCTGTCTGTTTATCTGATTGTAGAGCTCTCCGTTCCTTCTCCACCACCAAGTCAAACTGCTATGAAATTAAAGGACTAAACATCTGAAAATGTAAACCAGAACCAATCAATTATTTTTCTATGTTTGAATGTTTCTGTTGCCACGATATCCCCCATGCCAATAGAAACCATAACTGAGACAACATACATACACACAGAAACATGCATTTACATGCAGATACACATGAACACTTATACACATGTGACTGTGTATAAGTTCACAGTCACATACATACATATATATGCACACATATTCACAAATACACATATATACAGACACATAAAAACAGATTAAGAAATACACACAAACCTACACATATACTTTTTCTAAAAAGTATGAGGAATAATGAACTCTCACAGTTTTCTTGACAAATAATAAAATTTAATTTGCTGTTAGAATTTTGAATGATCACACACTAGAGAGGTAAGAGCAGATTATCCATATTTTAATGATCCAGCTTTCACAAAACACAATTGCAAAATACAATGTTAAAGATAAATAGGTTGATAACCAGTAACTCATTAGTCTACCTTTGAAGAAAGTATTCCAATTAACAGTTTTGTCTAAATTTCCATGGCACCAACTTGCTTTCTTCATAAGCATTTTCATGGTCATAGATAAATGCTTTTCTCAGAATTAATCAGCAAAGATTCTCTTTGCAATGAACAGATATGAATGTAGAAACTTGGGATTGACCATGTTGCTGAAAATAAATAGGGTTTGAGTTCTCACATATAATAGGATATTTACACCTCCCCTTCTGAGGCTCAGGGAACATCAAGGAAGAAGAGAAGACTGTAAAAACCTGAGGACAGAGAAGACCTGTGAAATGTCTCCTTAAAATGACAGAGCTATTTCTCTCATGATCTCAGCTGCAGCTGGCTGCAATGAGTCTGCACAAGATTGGGCCAATCGATAGTCAAGCTGAGATCTGAAGAGGCTCATGGAGCTCCATAACTCTCTGCTGAACTACTTGCTAATGATATCAAGCAATAGTCTTTAGTTGTGTATCTACTTGTGACTTATCCCTCCAAACTCCAGTGTATAATTAGAACTGGTTAAACTCATTGGGTCACAAAACAAAAGAAAAGGCACGAATGCAGAAAACTGGCTTGAAGGAAAAGGAGGAATTTGACAGGGATGGGAGAGAATGAGAGGAAGGGGGATGAGAATAACCACAATACATTGCACACATTTATAATATTTCCAAACAACAAATATAATGCCAGTTATATTAACTACATGAGGTATGTTCTGAATAAATCTAGTATAACACAGTTTTTAAAAGGAAAATCAAGTACTGGAAATTACCTGGATGACAAATGAGTGGGAAAATTATGGACCACTGACCTTATTAAATGTTTTGTATATGTAAAACACAAGAATGGTATCTGTACATAATAACTTGAAAAGTTTTCCATGGTATATTTGTAGAGAAAAAAAATAGAAAATTTAGAACAAAGAATATAAAATATTAAAATGGTTTTTCAAAATTAAAGAAATTATTTTAAGGGACTTATTGTTTACACAGTGAAGAATGAAAATGAATTTTGGAGAACATTTATTTTGGTCTTCCATATTCTAACAATGATAGAAAGCCTCTCATAATAGGTTTCTGAATCTCTCAGAATAGAACAGTTTCATCTTTTGAGAATTTTATCTGTAAAATCTCTCCCTTACCAAAAGGATCTTTTTTGAATTACCTTCAAATTACACTTTCAACATTTCATTTCTACTCTCTCATTCCAAGGTCCCTTTCACTTGGTTTTCTGCATCATTCAAGCCACCCTGGCATAAGCTGTAGAATAACAAAAGGCTTCGAACAAAATGAATTTGATGGGAGTGAAACTGGTTGCCAATTCCTCTTCTGTGATATATATATTTCAAGTTACACTTCAAAATGGAAAGATTGCTTTAGAGAGCAATTAATAAAGATACAGAATTACATGTGTAGATAAACATTGATGAGTTTGAGCTAGAGACTTGATGCAATGGTTAAGAATATACTCATTTCTTGTACAGAGCCCATTTTCATTTTTCTTCACCCACCTCAGGTAGCTCAGAAACATCTGTAACTCCACCTGCAAAGGGCACAATGCATTCTTTTCTCCTCCATCTACACACATACATGCATGTACACACAGACACAGACTTACCCAAATAAAAATAAAATGAATTTTCTTAAAATTTTCAATGAAATTAAAAATTTAGATAACAGTTGAGTGATATATGATAAAAGGAGAAATAAGACACAGACACCATGTTTACAAATGGAAAAAGGTGCTATTTAAGCAGCCATAAAAATCTATGGACAAAATTGTGTGGTGTAATGAAATACTGAGTTATGTTTTGGTCTTGTTTTATTTTTATTCATAAAGGTGTTATATGCAAAAACAGTTTGAAGAAAGCAAGGTTGGCAGGAGTTCCTTGTGGTGCACACACCAAGAAAAGATAGTATGTAAACATTTACAAAACAGGCACCATATACAACATCTAGAACATGCTGTATTGGGGAATGATTTTTTTTTCAGTGTAGTGAGAAAAATACAGAAACCAAGAATGACTTCTATAGTTTACTATGCCATTCCCAGTGACGTTGAGCATTCTGATATTCAAAGCAGTGGAAATGGGGGAAAGAGCTTGGCACCAGAGACTAAGGAAGATGTTTATTCTAACAGGTAAAAAGTGGAGAAAGTAGAGCACAGCATGGAGAAAGCTCAGAGGGTTATAATGTCATAAGATAAGGAAATATCTGAGAAAAAAATTAGACAAATTGTTCTGAGGGGTAGTGATGGTACAGAAGAAACACAGCAGCTACAGTGAACCAGGGTGATGAAAGTGGATAACATAGAGCTTCCACTGTACAAAGATACAAAGACTGGAATATTGGCTGCCACCACCAAACTCCACTTACATGTGGATGGAGGGAACTGACTCATGCCTGGTGTCCTCTGACCCCCTGGCACCATGCTCATGAACATCACACACACATACACACACACAAACACACACTAACATACACACACACACATTAATAATAATTAATAAATTACTTTAAAATTCATTGAATTTCAAATGAAAGAAGTTTCAAATACTCTTTGTTCAAGCTAAAGAATAATAACTGGCATAGAAATCAAATGAAATTAAAAAAAATAATAAAGAGGACATAAGAGGGAAGGGGCAGAAAAGGAAGAAGTGACTTGAGAAGGAGTCACTGACAAAGAAAACAGAAATGAGGCAAGATCTGAAGGAGAATATTGAGTCACTGTAAGCTATGTCATAATTGAGCTTTTCCTCACATTTATGTCCCTGGAATATTAAATGGAAGACAAGGAGGTAAAGCCTCCAGAGCTTAGGTTGCCAAGAACAAAGGGAAACCATTACATTGGCCATTGCAGAGGTCCTGATCTATAGCTCAGAATACCAAGCTACTGGAACAATCCCAGAGATCCTCAATGCACAAGAAGGCACAGTAGCAATGGGGGGAAGAAATAGAGGGATTCCCAGTGGGGAAGCAGGATAGTTCCTATTGGGCTGAGGACAACTCTAAAGGGAGGTGTTGAGGAGGCACTTTCTAAGAGTAGACTAGGAAGATAGTTCCATCAGTAAAATGTAAAATAAACTGACTCATGAAAGTACAAGGATCACAGTTCAAACAAACAAAAAGCTTGAGATATTGGAGTGTGCTTGTGAACACATTGTTGCAGATGAAATGGCAAACAGATACTTTGAGCTCATTAGTCAGCTAGGTGAATCCCAGGTTTCATAGACAGACTGTCAAAAAAGAAAAGAAAAGAAAAGAAAAGAAAAGAAAAGAAAAGAAAAGAAAAGAAAAGAAAAGAAAAGAAAAGAGAAGAAAAGAGAAAAGAAAAGAAAAGTAAAGAAAAGAAAAGAAAAGAAAAGAAAAGAAAAGAAAAGAAAAGAGAGGGGAGGGGAGGGGAGGGGAGGGGAGGAGAGGAGAGGAGAGAAAAGGAAAGGAAAGGAAAGGAAAGGAAAGGAAAGAAAAGAAAAGAAAAGAAAAGAAAAGAAAAGAAAAGAAAAGAAAAGAAAAGAAAAGAAAAGAAAAGAAAAAAATGACAGTAGGTTCCTAAGGTTGACTTCTGGTCTCCAAACAAGCACACATATACATGCACATATATATACCACCAACAAACACAAGCACATATGGGCACACATATCCACACAAACTAAATTAAAAAAAAAAAAAGAGGAAGACAACTGTTTTGACATCACCAACAAAACATCCCTGAGATAGAAGCTATTTGAACTTGTGATATCTCAGGGAATTCAAACCAGTCAGCACCTTCATGTGCTTTTTTGCTTTTTTTTTCAAGAGACTTCTTGCATTCCAGGAGATACTGGGTGGAGGGGCCATTATTATCTTTATTCTGTATGCTGGAGAGATTTGCAAATACTGTGTGACCTTCCAAGTATACCCAATTACAAAAAAATAAAGCAAGGATTAAATGCAAGTACATCTACCTTCAACGCTCTTTCATTATGTGTATTTCTATTGAAATTTGTCTCTCTGCCCCTGCCAAAAGTACTTAGATGAGGAATACATGAGAGAAGACATGGATATATCATTCATAGGCATATATGTACAGGATGCTCTACCATCCCACAAGGACATATACTTCACTATATTCATAGTAGCTTTATTTGAAATAACTGAAAACTGAAAACATCCCGAAGTTCTTCAACTGAAGAATGGATACTGAAAGTGTGGTTCATTTACACAGTGGAATACTATTCATCTATTTAAAACAAGGACATTATGAATTTTGCAGGCAAATGGAGGAGACCAGCAGCCATAATAATTGAAGACCCCTGGGTAAAACTGAAATATCTTGTCTCAAGTAACAATGCAGGGGCTGAAGAGAAGGTTCAGTGGATAAGAGAACTTGTTACTCTTTCAGAAGACTGGGATTCAGTTCTCAGGACACATATCTGTGTCTCACAACCATTTTTATGCTTTTATTTTTTATTTTTTGTTTCTTATAAAACCCTAGATGTTGAAGGGTTTTCTGAACTCTTTTTTAAAAAATTATTAAATATTTCTTACATTTACATTTCAAATGCTATCCTGAAAGATCCCTACACCATCCTCCCACCCTGCTCCCCAACCCACCCACTCCTGCTTCCTGGCCCTGGCATTCCCCTGCACTGGGGCATATGACCATCGAAAGACTAAGGGCCACCCCTCCCATTAATGGACAACTAGGCCATCCTCTGCTACATATGCAGCTAGAGACACAACCTCTGGGGGTACTGGTAAATTCATATTGCTGTTCCTCCTATAGGGTTGAAGACCCCTTCAGCTCTTTGGGTACTTTCTCTAGATCCTCCAATTGGGGGCCCTGTTTTCCATCCAATAGATGACTGTGAGCATCCACTTCTGTATTTGCCAGGCACTGGCATAGTCTCACAAGAGACATCTATATCAGGGCCCTGTCAGCAAAATCTTATTGGCATATGCAATGATGTCTGGGTTTAGTGGCTGTTTATAGGATGAATATCCCTGGTGGGTCACTCTGTGGATGGTCCTTCCTTCAGTCTCAGCTCTGAACGTTGTTTCTGTAATTCCTTTCATGGTTATTTTGTTCCCCATTCTAAGGAGGAACGGAGTATCCACACTTTGGTCATCCTTCTTGAGTTTCATGTGTTATGCAAATTGTATTTTGGGTATTCTAAGTTTCTGGGGTAATATCCACTTATCAGTGAGTACATATCATGTGATTTCTTTTGTGATAGGGTTACCACACTCAGGATGATATCATTCAAGATCTATCCATTTCCCTAAGAATTTCATAAATTCATTGTTTTTAATAGCTTAGTAGTACTCCATTGTGTAAATGTACCACATGATGAAGCCCACTTGATCATGTTGCATGATTGTTTTGATGTGTTTTTTAATTCGGTTTCTGAGGATTTTATTGAATATTTTTGCATCAATATTCATAAGAGAAATTGGTCTGAAGATCTCTTTTTTTGTTGGGTCTTTATGAGGTTTAGGTATTAGATGAAGTGTGGCTTCATAGAATGAATTGGGTAGAGTACCTTCTGCCTGTATTTTGTAGACTAGTTTGAGAAGAATTGAAATTAGGTCTTCTCTGAAGGTCTGATAGAACTCTGCACTAAATCCATCTGCTTCTGGACTTTTTTTGGTCGTGAGACTATTAATGACTGCTTCTATTTCTTTAGGGGACATGGGACTGTTTAGATTGATAACCTGATCCTGATTTAACTTTGGTACCTGGTATTTGTCTAGGAAATTGTCCATTTCATCCAGGTTTCCCCGATATGTTGAGTATAGCCTTTTGTAGTAGGATCTGATAATGTTATGGATTTCCTTAATTTCTGTTGTTATGTCTCCTTTTTCATTTCTGATTTTGTTCTTTTTGGTGGGGGGGGGTGGTTTTAGATTTTTGGTTTTTAGTTTTTGGTTTTTGCTTATTGGTTTTTTGGAGTATTTTTCATTTTTGGTTTTGAGGATTTTTTTTTATATACAAGTTTTCTCTGAGTAGCCATTGAACTAAGGAATCTGCCTGTCTCTGCCTCCCAAGTGCTGGGATTAAAGGCATGCACCACCACAGCCAGGCCTCATTTCTGATTTTGTTAATTAGGATACTGTCCCTGTGCCTTTAGTTACTCTGGCTAAGGGTTTATCTATCTTGTTGATTTCCTCAAAAACCAGCTCCTAGTTTGTTGTTTCTTTGCATAGTTCTTTTTGTTTCCACTTGGTTGGTTTCATCCCTAAGTTTGATTATTTCCTGCTGTCTGCTCCTTTTGGTGAGTTTAATTCCTTTTCTTCTAGTGCTTTTAGGTGTGCTGTCAAGCTGCTAGTGTATGCTCTCTAGTTTCTTTTTGGTGACACTCAGGGCTATGAGTTTTCCTCTTGGAATGTTTTCATTCTGTCCCATAAGTTTGGGTATGTTGTGGCTTCATTTTCATTAAACTCTAAAAAGTCTTTAATCTGTTTCTTTATTTCTTCCTTGACCAAGTTATCATTGAGTAGAGAGTTCAGCTTCCACGTGAATGTAGACTTTGTATTATTTATGTTATTATTGAAGATCAGCCTTAGTACTTGGTGATCTGATGTGATGCATGGGATAATTTCAGTATTTTTCTATCTGTTGAGGCCTGTTTTGTGACCAACTATATGGTCAATTTTAGAGAAGGTACCATGAGGTGCTAAGAAGAAGGTATATCCTATTGTTTTAGGATAAACTGTTCTGTAGATATCTGTAGATATCTGGTAAATCCATTTGTTTCATGGATTTCACATTAGTTTTAATGTGTCTATGTTTAGTTTCTGTTTCCACGATCTGTCCATTGATGAAAGTGGGGTGTTGAAATCTCCCACTATTATTGTGTAAGGTGCAATGTATGCTTTGAGCTTTACTAAAGTTCCCTTAATGAATGTGGATGCCCTTGCATTTGGAGCCTAGATATACAAAATTGAGAATTCATCTTGGAAGATTTTAACTTTGATGAGCATGAAGTGCACCTCCTTGATTTTTTGATTACTTTGGGTTGGAAGTCAATTTTATTTGATATTAGAATTGCTGCTCCAGCATGTTTCTTTGAACCGTTTGCTTGGATAATTGTTTTCCAGGATTTTACTCTGAGGTAGTGTCTGTCTTTGTCTCTGAGGTGGCTTTCCTGTATGCAGAAAAATGTTGGGTCCTGTTTGTTTAGCCAGTCTTTTAGTCTATGTCTTTTTATTTCGGATTTGACTTCATTGATATTAAGGAAAAGTAATAATAGCTGCCTGTTATTTTTGTTGTTAGAGTTAGCATTCTGTTCTTGCAGCCATCTTCTTTTAGTTTTGTTTAAGGATTACTTTCTTGCTTTTTCTAGGGCATAATTTCCATCCTTGTGTAGGTGTTTTCCTGTTATTATCCTTTGAAGGCCTGGATTCGTGAAAAGATACTGTGTGAAGTTGGTTTTCTCATGGAATACTTTGGTTTCTCCATCTATGGCAACTGAGAGTTTTGCTGGATATAGTAGCCTATGCTGGCATTTGTGTTCTCTTTGGATCTGTATAGTATCTTTCCAGGATCTTCTGGCTTTCATAGTCTCTGGTGAGAAGTCTGGTGTAATTCTGATAGGCCTGACTTCATATATTACTTGACCATTTTCCCTTATTGCTTTTAATATTATATCTTTATTTAGTGCATTTGTTGTTCTAATTATTATGTGTCAGGAGGAATTTCTCTTCTGGTCCAGTCTATTTGGAATTCTGTAGGCTTCTTGTATGCTCATGGGCATTTCTTTCTTTAGGTTAGAGAAGTTTTCTTGTATAATTTTATTGTAGATATTTACTGGCCCTTTAAGTTGAAAATATTCATTCTCATCTATACCTATTATCCTTAGGCTTGGTCTTCTCATTGTGTCATGGATTTCCTGGATGTTTTGAGGTAGGATCTTTTTGTATTTTGCATTTTCTTTGATTGTTGTGTTCATGTTTTCTATGGACTCACAACCATTTTTAATTTTAGCTCCATGGTATTTGAATACTCTAGTTTCCTTTGAAACTTGTACTCAAATTCACTAAACCAATGAAAACAACTTTACTTCCTAATTTAACTGACTAGGAAACAGAAGCAGAAAGAATATGAGTGGAAGCTGTTGGCTGGATATAGAGAACTAGGAACTCTAAAGGTAAGTATATGCAATCCCAGGCTCCTGATTGCATTTCATCTATATTTCTGGTGTAGCCTAGCCTGAACATGAGAACAAGACTACATGAGAACATATATTAAGAAATTAGAACAGGCCATCTCTCAATAGCGCTGATGCTACAGAGGCTGGAACCCAACCTTCTTGAAAATCCTATTGTTAGTGATGCAAAACCAAAATCCACTGACTCATTTACTGAGCCTTAGGACTTGGTAGAAAAGGATCACAAGCTTCCATATCAGAGCACCATCATGCATGTGCTTCTACCTCTCCAGCCTTGTTCTTTAGACTCATACTTACTCCCAATCATATCTTAGTGTTCACTTATCTTATATTGTATCAGTTTGTAAGTGTTCTTGTATGGAGATAGTCTTATGGATACTTAGAATATAAGCATGTGTGTGCATGTGCACATGTTGAGATAAGGTGCTATTGCAGCAACTATGCTGGGCTGTAGAAAGGGGCACTATATTTTTAAAAGTTTCCCGAGCTTTGCAAATTTTATTTACATTCTGAATCTGAATGTCTCTTCCCTAATTCCCACGAAAGGATGTTTAATTTCAGAGGAAATCCCCATACGATTTTTTAATTCCTATTACTAATGTGTCTACTGCTCAACCCAGGCTTTCTCTCATGTAGGAATATTCCACTCTGGGTAACCGATTTGAAACAGTAATGTTTTCTCACAGTACTAGACCACCTGGATGTTCATAGATAAATAAAGGGATATTTCATTTAGAAATCAGCAGCTTGCCAGTCCATAGTTCTTATTTGAGCTGTCAGTGAGATATCTCCTGATCCTGAAATCTTTAGTATTATTGAATTCCTTCATACTAGACCAATACAATTCAGTGGGTCCAAGAATAAATGTTAGGAGTGTTAAACCTGGCCCGAATCTTGGCCCTTTCCAGTCTTCTAGAATGTTCTACCCCTGTCTTAGTAGGAGTAGACTTACATTCCTCTTCATCAAACTCGAAAAACTCCTCTTTTAATGACTCAGCTCCCAAGTGATTCTGTATTTATCCTTTCATTGTTGAAACTCAAGATACCACTAAATTACAGTTTTCTCTGAGTTTAGAAGACACATTTACTTTAGACTGAGAGAGGTTAGATGTTTTATAGCCTATTCAGAGTTTCTTTTGTTTAAAGAAAACACTTTCAGTTACAAGCAAAAAAGGAAAAGGAAAAAAAGAATAGAAAAGAAATGACTACAGAAGTTCTGATTGTAACCAGAAGTCATTTAATGGAAGAGGCTGTCAGAATTTCCTCAAACTTTGGTGCCAAATCTACCAAACTCTTTTTTTTTTTTAACCTTGAAATGACTTTCTTAGTTGATTGTTGATGAGAGAACCACACCATTATATTATCCATTTCAATGAGGAAAAAACCATTAATGCAATACTTTCTATGTCTTTTGTGTCTGTCAATAGCCCATTGCTGACCATGAGATAAAAGTTGAAACTGCTGAGCCAGGATCTGGACTCTTCCCACTGGTAAAATCCATCCACCCTTACCAAAATTCAGCTTCCACTAAGTCTACTGTTGTTTTTATCTTTGATATGTCAAGCACATTTTCACACTCAAACACAAGCTATGGACTTTTCCTTTCATGCATGTGAAAGCACAACTCTCACTTGTTCTCATGGCTTGGTCATGTGTTGAACTAAACAGTCACTCATCTTATTCTAGTTAAGATCCTGTTTCAGAATATCATAAACTGAGATGCTTCTATACAATAGAATTTTGTGCTAGATTTCTAAGCTGGAAAATACAAAATCAGATCACCAGCATATTCGGCATAAGATGAAGACCTGCCTTTTCACACATGATCTCAAAATTGCCTCTTCAAAAGAATTCTCTCACAAGCATCAAGAGTCCATAAAGGGGATTACCACCATGTGTGAACTCTCTCTCTAACTCAGATCCTAATCATTCCCTAAGGGCTGCATTATCAACTATGGATCATACTCTAGCACCTAAACTTTGAGAAAATGCAAACATTCAGTAAATGATCACCTAAACTTGTTTTTTCTTCATCTCTGCCATTCTTTCAAACTACTTATATACCTGAGCTTTAAGCCCTTTTAATTCAAAATGAGACTTATCTTTTGTTAAGTGAATAAATAAATGAATAAACATATAAATTACAAAACAATACTTTTCACCAAAACTGTGAAAGGGTGAAAACAAACTCATGGTAATTCTTTTGCTGTATCACAAAGTGTGAAACTTATAGTACTTATACAACACAGAAAAAGCATTGGTTATAGAATTTTAAGCATCTGCCTAAGGTCACGGCCTATTTCCCCTGTTGATAAATGGGGACTATTGTTTTCATTATTGAATAGAAAGGCAACACTATAACGTGGATAAAGTAATGCAAATAAAATATCATGTGTTTTTAGGCTTCAATATAAAAAGGGGTTGAAATAAACTACATATGTGTTTATATATGATTATTTAAATTATGAGACTCTCATAAAAGCATGATGGAAATATACTAAGTATACTATTAGATTATGAAAATTAAACATAAAATTAAAAACAAAAAAACAATACTTTTTAATAAAATGGTCAAATTTGCTTTACCACCATTTCTAAAATCATAAAACTGGAGAAATATACTTGTTTTTTTTAAAATATGAATTAAGACCTATATGTAAATAAACCTCCTAGTTTTCACTAAAATGAAACATATTGCCTGTGTGATCAAATCTATTGACTAAGGACCAATAGAATGGGAACTGCTGCATTCAGAATTCAATTTGCTTAAATGTTTTAAAATTATTAAGTGCCTATTTTAAGTAATTTGAATCACATTTTGACCTGATGCCAACATGAGGTTGGGATGAAGGTATGTGTAAGATACTGAAAAGAGTCTTTGAGGAAGAAGAAACTAAAAGGCAATTTCTAGAGACAAATGAAGCTATAGAATGCTTATATAAAGATTGTAGGCAGCTGAGATTTTTGGATGGTCTTAGAAACTCATTAATTTCTAATTAATATTGGATTAGGCTGACACAGTTTCATCTGAGATTAGAAATATCCACCTCTTCTTGCTGCTCCTCCAAATTCTCATCTAGTGATACATTGTTTAATGTTTGGGAAAGTAGTTCCTGAAGTTTCCTAGTCAGTACACAGCAGGTGTAGAAAACTCATTACCTGATGCTGTATTAAAAAGAAACTAGGTGGGTAAGGTGCTTCAGTGGTCTGGCATTCAAGGATCCACTAGTAACTTCTCATTCTTTCAAAGAACTGCAGTGATGATGTGTAGGATGACAGCTCATCTGCTGGGGGCCACCCTGGTGGGGGCTTCTTTCATCAATTCTCCTTGAGGAAGCTGAGGGGGGAGAACATTAGTGGAGGCTAAGAATTTGATGTATGAGATATTTAGGCTTGCTGTATAATAATTAAAAATTTACTTGTCTAAGTTTGCTATTATAGTTGACCTGCTTTCTGTGTTCCTCTGAGGCCAGAAACTGCAGTCTCTAGCACTTTAATGCCTCATCCTAAAACAATGGGAGATTAAGAAAAGGATTAATTGCCCAGGTGCCTCTTACATCTCAGGTTAGGGGGATGTTTGGAGCAATAAACTTCTATTGGACTAGGCTAAGAGAATAACCCTCACAGAAGGAAAAAAAATAAAACATTTACCTAAGCAAATATGTATAAACATAAATTCACATACAGATCACACATACACATTTATATAGTTCCATTCAAACCAGTTTTGCCTAGCTTGCATACATTCTCAGAGCTACATACTCACACACACATCCATACTTATATATGCATATGGAGCAAAAGACCAAGCACCAAGTCAGAAACAACTCACTCATTCTAGATGAAAAATGAGCTCCAACCGTTATTGCATAGTGAAAGAAAATGCTTCTACCATTTTAAACTAAATGAAATAAACCCAAGTTTTTAGGAGGCAAGCTTTGTTCCTTTAATAAAACTAAATTTGCATTGTTATTAAGAAAAAGCCTGTTCTGTCCCATGGTAAGGAGAAGCCTGCCTGCTCCTTCTCCTCTCTGCAGAATCTTTTTCAACTCTTTTCCCTCTACATTCTGCACATTGCTCTCTTAGTTATTTTTTTATGTTACCTATAGTTTCTAAATTATTCCATTCTGCTTTCTCCTTATAATCTTGCTCTCTCCTACTGCTTTGATGTCACCATAATGATCTTACTCTCAATTCCTTTTCTCCCAATGCTATACCTAAAATTGTAAGTTCTTCTTGACTTCAATTCTATCTAAAAAGTGTTCTGTCTAAAAACTTCTCTTCAGCTTAGTATCTTCACTTTCTCTTTGTCCTCCACACTTATATATCTTCTCAGAATACATGATCATGTGGTAAAAAGTTCATGACTAGATCACATGTAAAATTCAAATCATAAATTGAAATAGAAGTTTCCAACAGAGAGTGTTTACACAAATATCCACTAGGAATAATTATCTAGCTAAACATTTATCAACTGTCCCAGACCCACAGGTTCATTGAAAGATAAAAACCATAATGAAGTTATTAGTGAAGTTTTGTATAGATAAACCCCAATATTTTGTCTTCTGTCCTAGCACATATAGTAAATGATTAGTTCCCTTTTTATGACCTTTGGTAGTTGTTTTACAACCTCTTGGAATGTGCTCTGAGTAGTAGAAAGTTACTGTCTATAAGCAATTAACTGCTGACATATGGGAGATGACAGAGGTCTCATTGATGTTTTCACAATCAGACAAGGACCTAATAGTAGCCCAAATATAAAATAGTTTAATAAATAATTATATAATCTTAGGAATTCTTATAAGATCATTACAAAGAATTGAGAAGTCATCTATTTGTCTATATAGCATTAATCCAAGACAGTATATTTTCATAAACCTGCAGAGATGTGCTCAAAATTAATACCTAGTATTGTTATATATGTTTAATAATAACAGGAAAATAATATTAGTAGCAGAAACCTTTCCAAATATTAAATACTCATAGGCCTTTCCTGTAAGAGCTTCATCATATATATTATCTAATATGAAGTCATTTCAGGAAGATCAACAGCTAGTTATTAGCTTGTTCTATGACGGGTCCTGACATTGTTTAATCACCTGATGCTTGTTTTTATCCTTTGGTGACTCCAAGAAGTATATTAAGGTGAAATAAAAGTTGTTTCGTAATCTTAGTGAAGATTTTTTTCATATATCATTCTTCTTCATACTTTAAACTTTAGAAGTTAATACTTTAGATTATACCACTAAGGCTTAAGAAAGTTGATGGTAGAATAGCTGATTTCCATCAGGCATGGTTTTCATTTTTTTTTTTAATTAGGTATTTTCCTCATTAACATTTTCAATGCTATCCCAAAAGTTCCCCATACCCACCCACCCCAAAACACCTACCCACCCACTCCCCCTTTTTGGCCCTGGGGTTCCCCTGTACTGGGGCATATAAAGTTTGCGTGTCCAATGGGCCTCTCTTTCCAGTGATGGCCGACTAGGCCATCTTTTGATACATATGCAGCTAGAGACAAGAGCTCCGGGGTACTGGCTAGTTCATAATGTTGTTCCACCTATAGGGTTGCAGTTCTTTTTAGCTCCTTGGGTACTTTCTCTAGCTCCTCCATTGGGGGCCGTGTGATCCATCCATTAGCTGACTGTGAGCATCTACTTCTGTGTTTGCTAGGCCCCGGCATAGTCTCACAAGAGACAGCTATATCTGGGTCCTTTCAGCAAAATCTTGCTAGTATATGCAATGGTGTCAGCGTTTGGAAGCTGATTATGGGATGGATCCCTGTATATGGCAATCACTAGATGGTCCATACTTTCGTCACAGCTCCAAATTTTGTCTCTGTAACTCCTTCCATGGGTGTTTTGTTCCCATTTCTAAGAAGGGGCAAAGTGTCCACACTTTGGTCTTCATTCTTTTTGAATTTCATGCGTTTAGCAAATTGTATCTTATATCTTGGGTATCCTAAGTTTCTGGGATAATATCCACTTATCAGTAAGTACATATTGTGCAAGTTCCTTTGTGATTGGGTTACCTCACTCGGGATGATGCCCTCCAGGTCCATCCATTTGCCTAGGAATTTCATAAGTTCATTTTTTTAATAGCTGAGTTGTACTCCATTGTGTAAATGTACCACATTTTCTGTATCCATTCCTCTGTTGAGGGGCATCTGGGTTCTTTCCAGCTTCTGGCTATTATAAATAAGGCTGCTATGAACTTAGTGGAGCATGTGTCCTTCCTACCAGTTGGGACATCATCTGGATATATGCCCAGGAGAGGTATTGCAGGATCCTCCTGTAGTACTATGTCCAATTTTCTGAGGAACAGCCTAACTGATTTCCAGAGTGGTTGTACAAGCTTGCAATCCCACCAACAATGGAGGAGTGTTCCTCTTTCTCCACATCCTCGCCAGCATCTGCTGTCATCTGAATTTTTGATCTTAGCCATTCTGACTGGAGTGAAGTGGAATCTCAGGGTTCTTTTGATTTGCATTTCCCTGATGATTAAGGATATTGAACATTTTTTAGGTGCTTCTCATCCATACGGTATTCCTCGGGTGAGAATTCTTTGTTTAGCTCTGAGCCCCATTTTTAATGGGGTTATTAGATTTTCTGGAGTCCACCTTCTTGAGTTCTTTATATATATTGGATATTAGTCCCCTATCCGATTTGGGATAGGCAAAGATCCTTTCCCAATCTTTGGTGGCCTTTTTGTCTTATTGACGGTGTCTTTTGCTTTGCAGAAGCTTTGCAATTTTATGAGGTCCCATTTATCGATTCTCGATCTTACAGCACAAGCCACTGCTGTTCTATTCAGGAATTTTTCCCCTGTACCCATATCTTCGAGGCTTTTCTCTACTTTCTCCTCTATAAGTGTCAGTGTCTCTGGTTTTATGTGGAGTTCCTTAATCCACTTAGATTTGACCTCAGTACAAGGAGATAGAAATGGATCAATTCGCATTTTTCTACATGATAACCGCCAGTTGTGCCAGCACCGTTTGTCAAGATACAAAATCAATAGGATACTCACAAAGAAGAGAATATTTATTTTAGAAGTTCCCTCCACGATGTGGTGTGGAGGCCAAGAACTCCTTTGAAAGCCATCTTCATGCTGCAGTAATAAGAATGTTAGAAGCATAAAATAGCATGAATCTAAAGGCCTGAAATTTGTTTGTAGGTCATGTTAGTAGTGGCAGAGATATTTGTCAAAATCACAAAGACCCAGGAGTGCAAAGGCTCAAGATCCAGCCATTCACTACTATATTAGAGGGAACATCAAGTCCACTCCGAAAGTGGTTATTTATACTCATAATAGTGATGCTATTTTTGTAACAATGACTGCATCTTCTTAACATGTCATTATAGCATTATATGTACATGATATTATTATATTATATCATATATTATATACTATAATAATTTCAATAGTTCATTTTTATCATATTCATCCTTCATCAACATCTCTTTTTCTCCTCCAACTCCTGCTGACCATCTGTTTTCTCAGCTAGTATCTATTATTCTTTAATATATTTTATTTTTGTCTGGGAACAATTGTTTCAATTTGGATTTATTAAGGGTACATAAAGTAAATGTTTATTTGTAGGTACATTTACAACATATCAGTTACTATACAGATAAAAATGTCTGTCCTTTCTTTGGCAACCATTACTTATTAGATTCTTATTGAAGCACAGGGCTTCACAAGAAAGCTCCATGGTAGACTCTGAACAGAATACTCATGTGCATGTAACCACATTTGCTGAGAATTCAAAGGCACAAGGTTGATGTCTTACCTAGAAGATAGCATTCCACAACACTCTACACATTTATCCATCTCTTATATTCTCCCTGGTCAATGTTTTGTGATATTCCCCAAACCTTAGATAATACAGATGCTGTATATGAGCATTCATCACAGACAAATTCTCAACAGTTTGATGAGCTATGGATCTCTTCAGTAACAACTGCCAAAAACAAAAAGAAAACTCTATATTAATCTTTTAAATTTTGAAAAATAAAAAAACACATAATTCAATGTAAGGAAAGTAGAAATAAAAATGATGAGGAGATCATATTTCTTACAACAAGGAAAGATGAATGTCTGAGATAGAGAAATATAGACAGACACATAGGGAACTTTCTCCTTCTTGTTTCTGAATAGGTGAAACAAGCATCAGTTGGTGGAAGATGCATAATTGCTGACAGTCAACTTTACCCAGTCTGCTTCCTCAAATGTTGATAATGTCTAAAATCACTCTCACAGATAAATACAGAAGGGAGGGTCATCAGCTTTCTGGTCATCCTCTATCTCTCTTCCTCACGTGGCTCCATCTTAACCTGTCTCTAGGTTCAGTCAATCGTGTTCAATGTCTTCTAGTATTTTCCACTGGGCTGTGTAGAACTGCCTTTACTAAGTGTTCCACTTTCTTTATATCATGCATCTCTCTGTAGTCTGTGCTTATAAAGACATCAAGCACCTCATGTTCCCATGGCCTAAATAATGACTCCTATCACATTGATGACTCTATACCCAGTCTTGTGTTGCTCTAGGTTACTTCAGATTTCATATTTTCTGTTCTTTGTTGAGCCCTGAGGATTTAGAATGGTCCTTTTGAATAAAATTATTATTCTGTATTTAGTAACATTTATTTATCTATTTAGGCAGTGACTCACTTATTTATTTGATTGTATTTGTACATGCATTGATGCTTTTTCATGGGGTTAGGGGGTGTGCATGAAGTTATATGTGAGCCTCTGTTTATATTCACATACATGTGCAGGTCAGAAAAGAACCTGTGGTGTAATTATTCAGGTGCTATGAATATTATTTTTTCTGAGACAGAATCCCCCAGTGTCATGAAATTAACCAATTCACTTAGTTCAGTAAGTCCAAAGAGTCTGCTCTCTATGCCACTGCCCAAAGAATTGGAGGTACGTGTGCATGCTCACATGCTGTGCATCTAGTACTCTACATATGAGTTTCCTTACCAACTCCTCTTTTTATAATTTACCTTTAAATAACATACTATTTAAATAGGTTCATTATGGCATTTTTATATATGCTTTTCCTTCAGATGACACTCTGTCCCGCTCATCTTCTTCCCTTTGCTCTTCTCATACTGTTATGCCCTGAGTCCATGGGAAACCCAGATGAGCCCGAGAATTATGAAGTCTGCTGCAACTTGCAAAAGAGTCTTTTATTTTTTTAAGTTTGAACTTGGATCATATGCCCTGAACGCCTCACAGGGTGAATGCTGGCAAGCGATTCCCAAATCCAGAGAGCATTGGTTTATATACAGTATAGTTGGGAATACCCTGAATGTTCACAGAAAAGGAGAGTGGAGGGCTGTAATCATTTGGTGGGGTAGAACTGAAGCTGGTAGAGGGGTTAACGGGTGTCTGTTTATCAGGGACTAATTTTATGGCTGGTCGTAACTGTCTATGACCTCTGATTGCCTTTTTTCCATGATTTAAACTCTGGACCTTAATTTCCTTAGAGCTCTTTACTTCTTTAAGGTGTTAAGGACAGGCACATGGGGGAGTTCAGCTTTTATCAAGAAGAGTGCTGGTCTTTGGAGATGTAGAAGTGGGGAGGATGCCTAGTGCTGGTGTTTGGCTCCCCAGGATGTCTCCATTATGGGGGGAATTTTATGGGTAGTGCCATTCTAAGGCTAGGCTGTAGGAGGATGCAGCAGTGAAACCAGCTGTCTGCATATCTTGCTTGCTAGAGCTGAAGGGAGAATGGGCACTTCCGAGGGGGGAAGCGCAGAGGCAAACTGTTCACAACACTGAAGTCTCTTTGGTGAGACTTTTAAGAAATTGGACAATTATCCACAGAGAGTTAGCATAAGTAATTCTGGATTTACAACAATACCTGTTCACCCACCGAAATCTTCATTTTTCTTTGTACTTCAGTGTCTCGTGTATTCTATAAGCAGTCTGACTGCATTTTTAAACTCACCATCATATCTCTGATGATGATGATCTGTTACCATGCCCACTACATTTTTTTATATTTCCCTGCCAAAAGTATTCTTTTGCTACATGTTCATCATCACACTTCTAACTCGAAAGTCTTCCAATACAAGTTTTTACTATCCCCAACTTCACTTAAACTTTTTCTCAAAAAAGTCATAGAAAGCCATAGGTTTCTGGGCAGGGCTAGAGAACTTGAGCTTACCATAAGTAGTGCTATGATTTATAGTCCTCCCTGAGGAATTTCAAATTGCAACCAAGCACGCAAGATGGTGACAGCTCAGTTACTTTGATTGTCTCTTCATGTTTTTTCTTTCTTATTTTTTTAAACATCAGTGTGTGTGTGTGTGTGTGTGTGTGTGTGTGTGTGTGTGTGTGTGTGTGTGTGTTCATGCACGTGTGTGTGCATGGACATGTATAAGTGTGGATACATGTGTGTATATATTATTATGTAGTAACTTGCCCAGGTGTTCCACAACACAGATATGGAAGTCATAGGTACCAGTGAGTATCAGTCCTCACTGTACACCTTCTTCAAGATTCTTAATCTTAATTTCTCATCATTCTGGAATATTTTTAGAATTACAGAGGCACACACCTGTAACTGGATTTACAAGAGTCCTTGGCATCTGATGTAGGTCTGGAGTTTACAATGAAAGGAGTTTAAACACTGAGCATACTTATACCACAGTATTTATTTAGCCTAGATTCCTTGGTCAATACTGTATATCTAAAATAAAAAAATCAATCTGTAGAGTCCATGAAACTATGTAAATATTTCCTTACTTAAATTTCAAAATCCCCAAAGTTGATTTATTTAGTTTAAACACAAGTAAAAACAAACAACCAGATCAAGAAAGAAAGAAAGAAAGAAAGAAAGAAAGAAAGAAAGAAAGAAGGAAGGAAGGAAGGAAGGAAGGAAGGAAGGAAGGAAGGAAGGAAGGAAGGAAGGAAGGAAGGAAGGAAAAAGAGATAATATAGATAAAAGTGCTTCCTCCTTTCATCAGTCCAGATTTTCAGCTTCATGCCAAGGGTCTCCTTTAACATTCTCGTGAGAAAACCATTTAAAGACTGTGGCTGAGGTGGGCTGAGGGATTCTCTTGGGCTTTGTGCAGATGTGGGATATATTTAGCCACATACAAATATTCTCACAGCAGAAATGCCCACCTTCATTAGCACAGCTTCTCATCTCTAACTTTTACAAGTGTCTCTCAGTGGGAGAAGAGATCTTTCTGCTCCACTAATAGCATTTTTTCCTCTCCTGCAGAGAGAAAGCTCAAAGAACAAAGTTCACCCCCTGAAATAAGGGAAAGGAACTAATTATTGCAAGTATCTCTTCTCCCTCTGCTATTTCTCCTTACTCATGCTCAAGCTTAGTTATGGCTGGCTTGTTCAACACTTGCTTCATTGCAACAAGATGATTAAAGTCTGATTCCACAGCAAATAATCTACCTCAAAATCTTTGCAATGCTAAGGCTTATTCTATGTAATCAATGACAAAGGGCATATTTCTATGTCATATGAGAAAAATGAAAAAATTAGATATAAATCAATGTGTATTATTTTCCAGAGAAATACTGTATCATGGACTGAAAAAATGGATTAACAGATCAGAGTGCTTTCTGAGCAAGAAGAGGACCTGAGTGTGAATCCCAGATCCCATGTAAAAATGTTATATTATATATAAGTGTTTATGTATATAATTGAATCCATGAAGTTGAGTAGGCTTTGCTGGCTGGCCATATACCTGTGGCTTCTATATGAGGGTGCTGTATCCTACAGCTTAGGAGTTACAGACATACAGTTATGGGACACTTTTCTTGGATCTTAAAAACTGAACTCATGTCCTCTGCAATAATGGGCAAATGATCTTACGGACTTAGCATTCCAGTATTTGGTTTGTTTGTTTGATGTTGTTGTTATTGTTGTTTCTATTCTTTTGTAAACAAGTCTATGTTTTGAACAGGTCTTAACTGGAACATACTAAATGTGTTGACCTTACTGCAGTGAGCTTGAGGGATCCTTCTGTCTTTGCTGACATTACAAATCCACTCCTGCCATTAAATTTGTAAGGCAAAAATCACAGCTACTTAGCTATCTCAAGTCATGAAATCTAATTTAGTTACTGTGTGAACCTCAGAACACTGAATTTCAAAAGCCACCAGATACTTTTTTATTTAACTTCTATTTAGTTAACATTTATTAAGTTGACACTGACTAACTGGAGAAAAAATGGGGTATGGTATTCAATGACAATTTTTGTCTAAGCTAAAGGCTTCTCTTTCTTATTGGGAGATCTAAATACATCTTCAAATTGTTTCATCACAGTTCTCTAGACATTAAATTGTAAATATGACATACATCTTTATTTGAAAAAAAAATTATATTGTATAAATATAGGGCACGCATGACCACATTTGGCATAAATGTGGTCAGATGACAAAGTGATAGAGTCAATTTTCCTTCCACCACATGAGTTTAAAGGATCACACTCAGGTCCCCAGGGTTAGTAGCAAGTGATTTTACTACTGATCCACACAATATTTTAATTCTTCTTCTTAAATATTTTGTTTTATTTTTAGTTCTCTCTCTTTCTCTCTCTCTCTCTCTCTCTCTCTCTCTCTCTCTCTCTCTCTCTCTCTCTCTCTCTCTCTCTCTCGCCACCCCGGGAAGTCAGACTTGTTAAATCCTCTGGAGCTAGATTTCCATTCTGTTGTGGGCTGCTGGACATTGTTGCTGAGAGCCAAACTCAGGTTCTCTGCAAGAACAGTAATTGCTCTTAACCACTGACTTAGTTCTCGAGCCTAGCTACCTCATATTTGTTAACAAATAATTGAAACGATTCCAGTCTCCAAAATGTGTGTGTTTGTACAAGACAGTAAACTTTGAAAAAAAAGAGTTTATAATATTGAACATTATTAGTTAAGTGGCATATAATAAATAATGCCTGTATTCTATGTCTATGCCACCCAAACAAAGATGCTGACATATCTTGCATTTGCAAGAGAAATCCCAGAATGTCTGATGCAGGCCCATTAATTTGTACAACACATTAAGGACACCAGGATTTTTTGGGTTAAGTTTCTATTTATTAAATAATACAAGGTAATGATAACAAATCAGGATGGGTCCTTATAGTTTCCTCTCCTTTCTTCATGTGGTGGAACCGCGAACAGAGATGTTGAATATCCAATTAAGGATAATCTATCTGCTTCTTAGAAACCTGTGATGGTGCAGTACTTCTCATCATTCCTGGTTACTGACCAAGTGCAGGCCACTAGCCTGTATCCTTTACAAAGACAAAGATGCTTTTAGCTCTAGCAGAACCAAGTTACACTGGTACAATGCATAATTGTATTTAAGCAGCATGTCTACTTAGCTGAAATACACAACAAATGCAAGATACAACTCATAGAGACAGTCTCTAGTAGATACGCATGGCACCCTATTGAGGGATGGGGCCAACCACACAGCTCAAAATTATTAACCCAGAAATAGTTCTGTCCAAAGGAAAAACATTGACCAAAAAAAATTGAACAAAGACTGAAGAAAAGACCATCCAGAGATCTTCCGACCTAAGGATCCATGCCATCTGCAGACACCAAACCCCCACACTATTTCTGATGCCAAGAAGAGCTTGATGACATGCTGTGTCCAACTCGACCGGCAAGGAAAACACAACCACCGGTTCTTCTTAAAGCAGTTCACTCAAAACACCCATGGAAGGAGTTACAGAGACAAAGTTTGGAGCTGAGACGAAAGGATGGACCATGTAGAGACTGCCATATCCAGGGGTCCACCCCATAATCAGCATCCAAACGCTGACACCATTGCATACACTAGCAAGATTTTATCGAAAGGACCCAGATGTAGCTGTCTCTTGTGAGACTATGCCGGGGCCTAGCAAACACAGAAGTGGATGCTCACAGTCAGCTAATGGATGGATCACAGGGCTCCCAATGGAGGAGCTAGAGAAAGTACCCAAGGAGCTAAAGGGATCTGCAACCCTATAGGTGGAACAACATTATGAACTAACCAGTACCCTGGAGCTCTTGACTCTAGCTGCATATGTATCAAAAGATGGCCTAGTCAGCCATCACTGAAAAGAGAGGCCCATTGGACACGAAAACTTTATATGCCCCAGTACAGGGGAATGCCAGGGCCAAAAGGGGGAGTGGGTGGGTAGGGGAGTGGGGGTGGGTGGGTATGGGGGACTTTTGGTACAGCATTGGAAATGTAAACGAGCTAAATACCTAATAAAAAATGGAAAAAAAAAAAAAGAACAGATGGCCAAACAAACAAACAAACAAACAAAAAACAAAACAAAACAAAACAAAAAGCAATTCACTCAGGCAGCTTCTCTCTTCAAATCCCCCGTGCCTCGGGGTACAAGCAGTTTTTTATCCACTCAAGCCACAACCATTCCTCAACCAATCACCACAGGTCACATCACCTCACCAGGCAGGCTTGCTCAGCCAATCAGGGATTAAGGGCAAGCCATCCACCAAATATGGGCTTGTTTATTGCCTGGCACATATTTCTGGCTGGCTGGCCAGGGAGTCCGGAATGGCTTCCCACAATGACAGGAGCCTGATATGGCTGATCCCTGAGAGTTTCTATCAGCACCTGACCAATACAGATAGAGATTCTCACAGCCAACCACCAGACTGATCCTGGGGACTACAATGTATGAAATAGGGAAAGTACTGAAGGAGCTGAAGGAGACTACAATACAATAAAATAAACAATACCAGCTAACTGGATCACCCAGAGCTTCCAGGGACTAAACCACCAACAAAAGAGTATACATGGAGGGATCCATGAATCCAGATATATATGTAGCAGAAGATGGCCTTATCTGACATCAATGGGGGGTCAGAGAGGCTTGATGCCGCAATGTAGGAGGATGATAGAGGGGTGAGGTGGAAGTGGGTAAGAGGGTGGAGGAGCATTCTCATAGAGTCAAAAGGGATGCAGGGGAAAGGAGGGATAGGTCAGGGAGTTTGAGGAGGGGGCAAGGGGAAAAGGGGCATCATTTGAAATGTAAATGAATATAATGATTATTAAAAAGAAAGAAAGTTGGACCCTATTACTAAGACAGAAACAGGTGGATGGGCAGCTGATAGGTCTACTGAAGCGTCTGTTATAACATATGCTTCAGATTTCAAACTTACACTAAAAGCTGTTGTGGTTGGTGAATTGTCTCCCATAGGCTCACATACTTGAATGTTTGATCCCTAGATGCTGGCTGTTTGAGAAGATTGCTGAACCTTCAGCAATCACAACATCACCAGACACAGATGGTCGCTAGAGGAGGGCCTTAAATGAGCTCCACATCTTTTCTTCTTCACTTTAATTTCCTGCTGCAGACTCAATGTGACTAGCTATTCCCCTCTCCTGATGTGCTATACATGCCTTACCCGGATAGCGTGCATTCTCTCAAACTATGAATATATATATATATATATATATATATATATATATATATATATATATATATATATATATATATATATATATATATACACACACACACACACATATATTGAGAAAGCCAACACACTGAGGAAGGTGGGTGAAATATCTGAATAAGGTCTAGAAAAGCAAGTAGTTTTCAGAAGTGTCTGTTTACACATATTATTTCTGCAGAATGATGTGTTTCATTATATTTTCAGAAGTGTACATAATATACTTAGGTCATGTTCATTCCCTATTACTTCTCTTGTTGTCTCATGTTCTTTCCACTTCTGCTGAATACTTTCTCTTAACGACTAGCTCTCTTTCTTTGTGTTTGTGTGTGTGTGTGTGTGTGTGTGTGTGTGTGTGTGTGTGTGTGTGTTTGTGATAGAGAGAAAGAGAGAGAGCGAGAGAGTGAAAGAGAAAGAGAGAGAGCTAGAGAGAGAGAGAGAGTTTGTATAAATTTCACTAGTGTTTGTGTTGTTTGCAGATTAGGAACAAAGGGTTATTACAGAAACATGGATAATTTAATAGTATCTACACCACTTAAGAAAATCTCCTTCCCTCTCCTTGTAACTATTAACTGTATAAATAACATAAGAAATAGGTGAGTTAAGTTTCTTAAAGAGCTAGGGATATTCTGTAAACCAATAATAATTAACAATGTGAACCAGTTCACTTTACATTTCTGCTTTTCTGTTATGATGCTGTCATGTATAAATTTAATCACTTCTAAAAGAACACTGACATACAATCTACATTTATATACATATGTATCACATACACACACACATACACACCAAGTATAACACATGTACATACATACTACCTGACACACACATACAAATCAAACACATACATAATGCTTATGACACACATAACAAAAATAAGCACATAGAACCAACCTCCTTAAACACCTTAAAACGTAGCAAGCATACTCTATCATATTCATAGATGCTCACCCTGTCCATATTCATAATGTCATAATGCCTAACATATACATAAAATACACATACATAATACATAACTTGTGCACTCATCATACATAAATAATGCCTTCTATAGCAAAACAAACAAACAAACAAACAATACTTACATTTTGCTAGCAAGAAGACTCAATTATCCAAGTATTTGGTTTGCAATCATGAAGACTGGAGTTCACCCACAATGAGCATGAAAACAATTTCAGGCATGCTTTTAATCCTACAGGAGAAGTAGAGAAACGCATAGAGTAAGAGTAGATCCCTCTTACTCCCTTTCCAGCAGGTTTAACCTACTTGGAGAGCTCTGATATGGTGAAATAATCTGTTTAAATATAAGATGGATAACTCCTAAAGAAACTTTACTCTAGCTTTCATATGTACATCCATGCACACACACATGCACCTTTACAGAAGCTAACATATAACATACAGGGAAGAAAATCTTTTGCCAGTGAAATTTCCATATAGAAGTTAATTGGTAGAAAAGGCATGAAGAACTTCATTTACTTCCACAGGACTTAGAGCCTCCCTTGGCAGGGTTTCAGAGTACATGCTAATTTGTATGTCGGCAGTATGCTGATCTATTTAATAAAGCAATGAAGCTCATCACTAGATTATAATAATTAACTGCTTAAAAATAATTATTTAACCTTCATTCAAATTTATCAGTCACCTGGGCTTCTTTGGATCCTGATTGCCATCACAGACTATTAGTTGGAAAGAGTTCTGGTTACAGGTCATAGAATCCATTTTCCTTGCTTTTATTGCACTTTCATTACTAGATATCTAAATAAGACTTCATAATTAATTAGGGTCTTGTTTCATGTGACTTCACTTATCAGTGACCACGTCTTTATTTAGGGAGACATCCAACTACCTTAATAATCAAGTGATTATAAAGTGTGAGACAGAGGGAAAAGAAATTAATCAAAATTGGATTGATTTCTGGAAGTTTGGCTGACTGACAGTGCAGGTGTCTTATAAGTAAGGGTTCTGGCAGTCACAGGATCTTCTGAATTTTAGACTGAATAAATATTTCAGTTTAAGTTAGTATGATTGACAGGTTCTTGAGCTGGCAAGTTGTTAATTCTTAATATCTACTTCTATTTCTTCCAGCTTATGTTTTCTCCTATTTTCAGTCTGTCTCATAATATTTGAATTTCTCAATCCTTCAAGTGATTAAAAGTCCTGCCAAATTATAAAAAAATATAGTATATTCAAAGAAAAGTAAAAATGGAAAAAATCTATTAAAAACAGACTTAAAGAATATCAGCTTATATAAAATTTAATAATAATATTGACTATAATAGGAATTGGATGAATATGGAAATACTGGTTTGGGCCTGGAGACATGTCTTGGTGTGTAAGAGTGCTTGCTACTTAAGCACAAGAACCTGAGTTTGGGTCCCCAGTCCCCATATTATAAGAACAGAATACCTTCTCAGAACTGTAATCCCAGTGTTGTGGGGGATGGAGGCCCTGAGAAATTGAACTTTGCCCAGAATCTCATGCTGGGGAGGCAGAAGACATCAAAGAATTGCCAGCCAAAAGAGAACTTGTCTCCAGAAGAAAATTCACAGATTTCAAACAATTTCCTGGGGTATGTCGCAGACAGAAACTTATTTCATAATGGGTCAATGATTATCAGGAGCACTCCTTGGCCACGAGTACTTATCTGTGTATTACGTAATACCCAAAATATGTACATGGACGAGTCACTGATCAATCCATCAAAAATGTGGCCAAATAAAAAACCTATTTTCACCATTACTTTTTGCTTATTATGTATGATGAGAACCAGTTTCTGTCCCTATCAAGTTCAGTAAATCTTTATATATATTATCATTGTTTTTTATTTTCAGAATCCCTAACTCTCTGAAAATCATCTTAGTTCCTCCATTTTTTTACAATTTTTTTCCCCACCACTCTTCATCCCCTAATTCCACTGAGTCTGGACAATAAATATATGCTATGCTATGCTATGCTGTGCTGTGCTGTGCTGTGCTGTGCTGTGCTGTGCTGTGCTGTGCTGTGCTGTGCGGTGCTATACTGTGCTGTGCTGTGCTATGCTATGCTATGCTATGCTATGCTATGCTATGCTATGCTCTTTTGCATTAATTGTGTCTATTTTATTGGTGTTTTCTGATGCTTTAGCTTTGTTGAAGTCTGGGGATTTGCTGAATTAGGAAACTTTCTAGGGCTAAATGAGCTCCTAGAGAGGAGGAACAACTGAGGATGTACATCATTCATATGCAAACCAACTTCCCAGAGTCTATGGGGAAAGGCTCCATTTCAGGTTCTAATACACCAGGCTACTTCCATGACTTTCTCTTCCCTCATGCCAATATTAGAAAAAGATAGAGTGCTCGTATCTCAAAGTCTGCTAAAATTATTTAACTAATTCTAATCCTCTGGATCCTGTTTCAGTCTTTCTGCTCTTTCTCATGTCAAGTACAAAAGCTCTAGATTTTGTTCTTGCTTCCTCTGTTACTCCTTGAGAGTCCTTATGATTAAGATGTGTCCCTTTTCCTTGACACCTAATAGTAACAAATTTGCTTCCTCGTCTGTTGATCTCATCCTCCATAAAGAAAAATAAAATCTACATGTTAAAAATCTTCTCTCAAAAGTAAATTTCTATAAGAATCATGCTGAAGTCCTTCCCTCCCTCAGCCTAAAATAAACTCAGTATGTCTCATTGGAATTTCTATTGATTCCATGCATAATCCATGAGAGTTCTAAAAGCAACTCATTATGTTGTTGCTTTCTTTACCCCTCTAACTCCAACTAAAAGCTAATATAAACACTTACCACCAGGGTCTAAAATAACACCTATTCCTAAAGTCTCTATTTGTTGGTTGAAATGAACTGTTACCTGCACTTTCTTTCCAATTGTAAATATTATTTACATGAGAGCTTAGCTTCTACTCAAAGCTCTGACTATATTCAGCTGTCCAAGAACTCTGTGTGTCCTAGACCAGCAGCTATCTTAACCTTGAATGCCCTCACAAGCTGTTAGCTGGACTTCCAAGACAGAAACTGCATGGGGTTGAACATTGCATAAGGGTTATTGGCGATTAAAATTTTAATTAGTATGGAGAAATCCAAATAAGTTCAATCTAGAGCCAAACTATCTTGTGTTATCTTGTGTTTTTTTTTTTTTTGCCTCCTAAATAGTCATTTAGTGCTGACTTCTGTGTCTGCTTATTATCTTTGTGAATGTTGAGCAAATCCTTTTGAAATATACGAACAATACCTTCAACTTCCATCAACCCAAAGGTTAAGGATGATATAGTATAGCATCTGAGATCTGTGCTAGAGTTTCTTCCCTTAACTCTAACCTGCCTACTTGATATACCAACCAAGGTATTTGAAAAATAATCTTATGTTATAAATTTGCTATGTTACCAGAAACACTTCACCAAACTGGTACTATGTTGTTTGTTGGGTTAAATTGAATCTGTGTTTGATGATCATGGTCACTCATAATTGGCTCTAAGATAAAGTATCTCCTTATCCTTTAGAGGCAAAAGTGGCATATTTTATGATGAGTCAAGCCACCCTACTTTGCTTTCAAGTAAAAAAATTCCTTATACAGTTTTCTCTTCCTGTATGTCTCTGAGACAGCACCCTAAGCACTTAATTGTATTGATTCTTTACACACATATATCATAACCCAGTCATCTGTAAGTTGATCATGAAAAGGACCATGTCTTAACTTCATGTACTAAAAGTATCAAGTAATGCTTTAAAAGTTGCAAAGCATATATGTTCTTATGTAGGATTAAGTTACTCAAAATCTAAAAATTAATTTCTTCCTTAATCTATTGGCTCCGTTGTCCACTTACAGTGAAGACCAAGAGACAGCTCCAAACTTTCATCTCTAAGAGCTTAGGGACCGCCACTCAAATCAAGCCAGGATTCATCCTTATTTTATATATGTGTATGTATGTGTATATGTGTGGCAGTATGTCATAATGCATGAGAAGGTGCACAGCGCCAGAAGAATGTTTCAGATCTTTTGGAGTTGAAGTAGCAAGTCATTGTAAGCTGAGAAAAATGGATACTGGGAACAAAATTTAGGTGTTCCAGAAGCAAAGTGTTTTTTCTTACTTAGCCATCTATCCAACCCTTAACACAGGATTCTTCATTTTGATTCAAGTATCTTAACAATTTCAATGTGTTTGATCTGATTGGCTTCAGGGGGATTTTAAGGTATTTGTGTTGACTCTTTTTTTTTTTTTTTTTTTTTTTTTTTTTTTTTTTTTTTTTTTTTTTAATGAAATTACTGGACCGAACAGACTGACAAGATAAAATCATAGGTTGTGAAGGTGAAAGGAACACTCACAATACTAGGTTACAAAGGACTTTGACAAGTGTATTGACTGTAACCTATGCTAATAATTGTCAGGAACCTGCAGAGCACCATTTCTCTTTATTTTTCCTTTGAGGGCATCAGTTGGGGAGAAGCATTGGCTATTGTGGCCATGTTAATAGCAAACAAGCCTGGTGACATATATCAGTTATTTACATGCTCAAAACAATTGACAAAACAAAACTTAATTATCAGGAATGGAAAAAATCCCCAGCATGAATCTTTGAACACTTCTAACTTATTTGTACATACATATAGAAAAACAGATAGATATACATTTGGTATTAATTACTGATGGCAACAGCAGGGAATTAAGTAAGGATGAATTGTTAGAATTCCTTTCTTTTTTGCCAGGAACATTGAATCTGGCTGGGCAGGAGAGAGGGAGGTTTGGCACTTGCTATCGCTTTGTGAATGAAGAAAACAAAGTCATGTTTGCAGAGAAGCAAGCAAACAAACAAACAAACAAAAAACACAAAAACTTTTCCACAGGCAAGATGGACAGAAAAACCCACACTCATATGTTCACACACACACATTTTCTGGGGAGGCCCACCCATCTAATCAACTTGCATAATTACACACATACACACACATCTATACTTACAAATGTGTATATATATATAATATATATATTATATGTATATGTATATATATGCACACATACATATATGTGTGTGTGTGCGTGTGTGTGTGTGTGTGTGTGTGTGTGTGGTGGATGGGGCATTAGTTCCCACTAGAATTGTGCTCTTCTCACCTACTTTGTAAGTGCAAATTCCAGGACAATGGGGATCTTTATGCCTTAAAAATATTTTTTTAAAGTGAACAATACCTAAGTAGTGACAACTCAAATTATCCCTTGGTCTTCACACACATTCAAACATATGTACAAGATCACTCTCCTACTCTTATTAACCTACACACACAGGAAGATGCACATATACACACACAGGCATGTACTCACACAGATGCACATGTACACACTCATACGCACTTATATATGCAAAAACAAACACTCACACATAGACACACATTGATACATATACTCACACAAAAATATACATACCAACACACAAATAAACACAACACACACACCTTCACACACTGAGTCATAGTGACACACACATACACAGACACACAAACACACATACACATACATTCACACTCACACACAGGCACACACTCACAAATTCACCCACACACATACATAAACACATATACCCATATTGACTCGCACACAGACACTCACACTCTCATACACTCATATACACACATACAGTAAATGTTTTATAATGATGTTATTGCCACCTGAAGTGGTTTTGTAGAAACTTGTCCACAATTTCACAGAGCTACTTCTCCAGTCCCTCAGTACTTTGTCTCATACAATCTGCATTCAAAATAAGAAGTGGGTTCTATAGTCCCCCAAAGCACTTTTTGGCACTTAGGGGATGCACTATGAAAGGTGATCATTGTAGTCATCCTGGCTACTGGCCTTCCTCTACTTACCTTTTCCTTGTTCATCTGTGGGTGCTGCCTACTTTACAAAATGATTCACCAGCTGGCTGAGATTCCTCCTCCTTGAGATAGCAGTCAAGTTCTGTGTCTTCAGGATATCTTAATTTAACCCCACACTTACGCATTAGCAAAGACAGACCTCATTTTAGCAGAATAATATCTCAAATGCTGAAATAATGGGAAGAAAAAGAACACCAACAGGGGACAGAGAATATCCTTAAGGCAAAGAACAGTATTCACTTTGACCTTAATCTGAACCTAAGTAGACCTCCATGAAGGTAATAGGCATCACCATAAAAAAAGCTATAATTTTCAGAATAGAGCCTAGGGCAGGAGATTACTAGAGAGGGACATAACTCCTTCTATCCCAGTAGGAGAATCAATGGCTCACCCATACCTAAGTATCTTCTGATAGAATTTATGTAAAAGGAAAGCCAGGTAAGATAACCTGATGAAGCTGGTATTCTAGAACACAAAGCAGTGAGAAAGAGGGCACCTGCCCCTGCCCTCCACCATGCTCTGCTTCCTTTTCTAGATCTGGACACTTGCAGCTCAGATGTGTCCCCTTGAGAAGTGCCTTCCAAAACTCTTAAGAGTTTGATTGATAGAACTCATCATAGACATTAAATATTTGCTGGCTCTGTGCGAACTTTTCTTTTTGATATCAATATTCTAAAACCTCTTTTGAGAGATATTATATCAAAATAAATATTCTAAAACAAGAGCAACTAGTTTATGTTGCCCCAGAAGCAAATGTTAACTCCACTTTTAGTCAAGAAAAATCACATATGTCCAAAATAAAGTATTTTCCTGGACCCAAATACATGATACAATAGAGATGTCATAAGAAATAAGGTAAACTATTGTTGCTTGGCTAATATATCTAATATGTCTAATATTCTCATCCCTGTGTGTTACAGAATGTTTTGCACCAACTTGCCTGTGAGAGTTCTGAATATGTTCTTTATATCATAACACCTTGATGTGTTAACACCCACCCCTCAGCAGAAGGAAAGAAGATGTTAGAGGACAAACATCTAATTAATGGTGGCATCCAAATTGTGAGCTATCAGCAAGGAAACATTCTACTACACCTCAGCCCATTTAGCTGTGTGATGCTAATAATCATAGGAAGGGAAGACTATAAGGTCTCAGATTTGGTGTTTAAGAGAGACAGACAGTGGTAGTCTCCATTTTGGTAAGAGATTTATTTATTAAAACTGTACAGACTTTTGTATAGCTGATGAGATTCTTTGTAGAGAAAATAGTTTTTTATAAACTTTGTAGCTTTTTCAGTGGCTACAACATACAGTTAGATTTAAAGCTTTTGATGTTGAATGTTTCTATTTCTTTAATTCCTTTTGTTAGGAAAAATAAAAACTTCATAGGAATTTGTATTACCAGGAAAATATTTTTATTAGGATGTTGCATTTTTGTTTTTTTTAATTTGAAATAAAATAATTTATATTAAAAAGAATAATTAATGGCAGAGAATAAAGCTTGCTGGGTGATCTGAATGGAGTTCCGGCCACTAAGTTAAACAAGCATCACCTCTTACGAAGTTTTAAGTCAAGGAGAAAGTTCTGTATGACACAGCTGATGTGCAGCTCACGGCATGTATTTATCGTGAATCTGGCACTATTTCACAGACTGTGAAATCGTTTGTGAAAGTTTATCCCTTCAGTTAACATATGTCCATTGACTGGAAAGACATCTTCATAGCATAGGAAAATTACCAAATGCCATAAAAAGGATACGTTTCCATTAATTTTGGAACACCTAGCAGAATGTGGGGTGCTGAAAGGCAGCCTCAGTAGCACCTAGCCCCAATCTACCAGAAAGACTGATAAGGGCAAAATGACTTAGGAAATGAGTTTCATGGTTTTATATGGGTTTTGAAATTATTAAAACCCATATACCATGATACAAAATAAAAAGGTACACACATTTTGTCATTTAGAATCTAAAAAGCTGCTGAAGCTATTGTATAAAAATAAGAAATAACAATAAATCTGCCTACTGATGATAAATAGGATATTATCATATGTTCGTTTGTGTGTATGGACCCACATGTGTTTGCAAGCATATGGAGGCCAGAGGATACCTTCCCCAGTTGCTATCCACTCCATTGTTTGTGACAGGGCATCTCTCTCTCCTGGAGTTCACCGAAATATTTACTTTGGCTAGCTACCCCATTCTATTTGGGATCTTCTTGTGTCCACCTCTCAGTAACTCACTGTATATGAATATTTTAGATGAATTCTAAGGGATAAAAATCATACGCTCATGCTTGTATAGTAAGTATTTTACTATCACTCTTACCCTGTTACACTCTTGCCTTTCTCTTGTCTCTTGCCCCCTTACTCCCAATTCCCTTCCCTCCACATGGCAGTGGCCGGGGCCCCCATTTCTCTACTCTCTCCTTCTCTCTGCCTTTCTCTGCCTCTGCTACCCTCTTAACACCCCTCCCCATGCCCTCAATAAACCCTATCTATACTAAAAAAAAAAAGTATTTTACCATCAGAATGATCTCTTCAATCATGAGACATGTCCTAATAAAAGCATATGAGTCACCACGCCCAAGGCCCCTGTACTATTCTTAGCACATCTGAATCCAAGCAATCCACACATCATCCAGATACTTCACTTTGCTCTTCAAAGCATTATATGTTTACAATGCCACTTCCCTGTCTTGTTCCTGCCCTGATCATTAAGCCACAAGGTTCCTGTTGAACCTTCTATAAACTCCTCTGCACTCTCCATTTAGAGTTTGGCAGAGGGAGGATAAAAAGAACAGATATTAGTGTATTGCCATGTGAGAGGAGACAACAGCACAGAGCTGAGCTGTGCTGTGCCAGTTTGAATGGGCCCTGATTGTCAGGGAAGCTTCCACTTGGGAATTCTCTGTTTCCTTATCTTATTGCATTCAATGTTTCAGTAGCTTTCGTCCTCAAAACTAGAAATGTATTTGTTGTTTATTTTTAGAAATCAGAAATTGTTTTCTATCTTCATCCACACTCAAATGAGACTATCCAGCTAGAAGAAGGTAAATACATGTATATGGTCATTTTGTTCAGTACCAAATCTACAGGGACATAAAGTATTTGAGGCTTAGCCGAGCTAGCAATGCTAGCAAAAGAAATGATTTTGAATTAAGTCATCTACTTCAAAAGACAACAGCAAAATCAAATCTTATTACTACCCCATATGGGCAAAGGTCTCCAAAATGTGTGTATTCTGGTCTTTTAAAACATGATGTTTTAATCGGGAGGCAGAGGCAGGCGGATTTCTGAGTTCAAGGCAGCACCCACATGCGCACACACACACACACACACACACACACACACACACACACACACACATGCGCGCACACACACAGTCATGCATATACACACACAGGAACACACACACAAGCACATACACACACACATGTATATGAACATCTGCACAATACATATAAAAACACACACATAAAGGTAAATATAATTGAATGCATCCACAAAAGAGAAATTTGAGAGTGTACTGCTGCAATTGGACACACAAGCTCAGCTCTCTAGTGCTGCTTGTCCCAGGAGGATGCAGGGAACACTGGTATTTTCAAAGCCCTAGGCTAAGGGAAGATCCTCGTGCTTTTAGGGCAGTGTCTATAACATGTAGTTTCAGTTACTTAACAAAGAAAGAGAAAGAATGGTGTGATATTCATTTCAAATTATGCATTTGCCACAGCCTAGAATAACCTGGGAACAGGACCTGGTTAAGGAATTTTGTTTGGATCAGGTTCACCTGTGTGTATATCTTTGGGAAGTTGTCCATGGTAGATACAGTATAACCATACTACACTAAACCTGAGAAAACAAAACAGGGAATGATCTTTTATCTGTCTTGTCATAAAGGTTGATGTGATACTCGAAGTTTCTGCCATGATTTTTCTACAATATCTGGCTGTAACCTGGAACTGTGAGCTAAATAAAGCCTTTCCTCTTCTCATTGTTTGCAATAAGATTCACAGCATCAGAAATGAAATGAGACTGAACGGCAGATTTCTCTATAAAATTTCTTTGGACTCAGTAAGATAGGCATATGGAGGACCTCCAATTAGTGCACTTCCCCAAGGGAGCCTTGTGGCTATCTTTATATGAGAAGTGACTAGAATATAGGAGAATAAATGAGTTACTTAATAGTAGTCACAACTGTCTCTACAACACAGTGTTAAAATCTTTCCAGAGAATCTCTTAGAGGAATTCTATGGCTTGATTTCAGACCATAATCTCTAAGAAATTTCTAAAAGGAGGAAAACTCCTAACAGGAAAACATCCCATAATTTTACAATCATTATATAAATGATTTCATCTTGTTTTATAAATATAGAAAATTGACTTCTTTTCCTCTTTTCCTCAGGAATTCTCTTGTTTCTCAGAAATGAGGCTTTCCGGGTTGTGCTTTTTCTTTCAGTGAATTAGGAATCTGTTCCTACTGAAATGAGGAGTAAATCCCTAAACAGAGACTCTTCCTGAGTCCACTGTGTAGGCTATTCAATAAATGTGCCTGAAAATCATTCTACATGGCTCCTAAGCCATGCAGAGTGGTTGAAGAGAGTTGGTAAAGTACTTATGACACAAGCAAGAGGACCTGAATATTATCCCCCAAGCCACATAAAATGTGTGCCCTTGTGATACCACTGCTGAAAAATTGAGACTAGTAGATACATAATGGTTCACAGAGCAGCCAGCCTAGCCTGCTTGATAGGTTCCAAGCCACTAAGTGACCATGACCAGATCTGAGAAAAACTAATAAAATTTAAAAAGACAGAGGAGAGAAAGAAAGAAAGAGAGAGAGAGAGAGAGAGAGAGAGAGAGAGAGAGAGAGAGAGAGAGAAAGAAAGAAAGAAAGAAAGAAAGAAAGAAAGAAAGAAAGAAAGAAAGAAAGAAAGAAAGAGAAAAAAAGAAAGAGGAGAGAGGCAGAGGAAGGTAAGAAGGAAGAAAGAAAAAAAAAAAAAACAAGAAAAACTACATAGTAACTTAAGAACAAATCCTGAGGCTGTTCATTCACACATCTATGTGCACATACATACACTGTCAACACAGAAAAACTTTTGTAGAGAATCTCCTGTCTGACAGCTAGTATACAAGGAATTCCTATGTGGATTAACATATGTGAAGGCATGTGTAAGGTATTCTAGAATCTTTGTCAGGACTGAACAATCTAAAGAAAGGTCAGGTCATCAGATGAACATAGAATGAAGAGTCTATAAGACTTATTAATACAAGTGATATTAAACAGAAATATATATTTATATTTTAGGTAAAATTATAAGCCTTAGGGGATGCTCTAGATTTTTTCCCACTTTCTATCTTCCCTTAGCACAGCTTTCCCCATAGGTTCTTGTTTTCCCTCTTCCATGCTTCACAGAAAATACAGGATCTCACAGAGAAGCGACTCTCTCAAATCAACTTACTTCTGCCCTTTCCCAGTCTTTTACTAAACTGAAGTTTTAAAATCTACCTCGAGGTGCAGAGATCCAAGGAAGCTTAAGCCTGTTCATCTGACTGCTCATTTTTCTGCTCGATGGTGGGGTCAGCTTTTAAAATAATACTTTGTTCATTTCTTATTCTTCACCTTTAGCTGGACTACCAACTGTACTTCTCACTTCACAGGAAGTTTGACCTATTCTAATTTTCTACTTCTCTCTCTATTCCCACAGTGACAGATGGAATCCTGGGCTGCAGTAATACCTCTTACTCCTTGGCACTGAATGGGTCAATATCTCAAAATGCTGCATGTTTTATAGATCAGCGATGGAATGATGCAATCACAGTGATATTTGAACCATTGAAGTGTCTTATGTTACATAAAACATAGCCTGTGGCTATGTTTCTGAATATTATACTTATTTTTAGCCACTCAGCAAAATGTTGTCATGTTGGTCTCATTGGGGGTTTATAGTTGATGTTGTTGTTTGACATATCTGAGAGTCTGAGACGAGAGGGTCTGAATATGACTCTTAGAAGTCAGGTTTTTAAAGAGTTTGTATTGATAGAGAATGCTTGTAATTTTAGATCTGTGGAGGCATAAATAGGTGGATTCCCTAGGTCTCACTGGCAAATCACTCCAGTCTAATGGCCAAGAGCCAAGTTACTGAGAGGTTCTGAGTAAAAATAAATCATGGAAAATGCCTGAGAAATGATATTAAAATTTGTCCTCTGGCTTCCACATCCATTTATCACACACAGTACCACTCATGTCTTGTATGCACACACACACACACACACACACACACACACACACACACACACACACATACACACACACACACACACGGGGGATCCTGTGCTTCCACAGTGTTACAATTTGAGGACAGGAGCTATGACTTACAGATAAATACTATTTGCATCCATCCATTTGTTATCTCAGAGGGCATTTCAACACCTCCTTATACTACCTTTTAGTTCCCTTTAATGATGTCCTTTCTTGTGTAGGTGAGAAAGTCTTCACAGAGGGAAATGTTATTTTGTCTTGAATTCTCACACAGTGAATTGTATACTTGAGCTGTAAACCCTGGCCTCCAAGATTTATAAACTTGCCCCACACTTCAATTTGATAATATTTAAGGTTCAGAAAGCAAAGATTATCACATGTGTTTATGGAAAGTGGGAAACAGAATTCAAAGAATAAAAATTGAGGAATTTTAAATAAAGGTGGACATTCACCAGGGTCAAGGATGAAAGAAACAGCTCTCCCAGAAGCAAATAAATTGTTGCTTAGAATTTGAAGTTATTAGCTACTTATTTGAGTGAGTTCCTAAAGTGTATCTTATCCTTGAAAATTGTGTAGCTTGCATGAATACCTCTTGATCGTCTATAGAAATTTAGAGCCCCATGCCTTGAGTTTTACAAGCCTTCTTACATCTAACCTCAATAATAAACCAATGAGTCTTCCTATGTTTTCATTTCTGAATTAGGAACAAGTGAAGCTTAAAAATATGAGCCATATCAGTTTTATACATAATCCAGTGAAAGGTATAGATATGGTTGCCTCCCATGTCCTCCAGTTTAAAGTGTTAAAATTGAACTGATAGAAAGACTGTAAACCTTGTCCTCCATTAGAATGCTAGTGATGGAGGGAGGAGTTCCACTCAGATACATCTCTTTCATCCTTTATAAACCTTTACAAAGTCCAGTGGCTAACACAACTGGATTTAACATTTTAATAACAACAAAAACATGAAGATATGAATTCTTCAAGACTGAAGTATGTTGTCTTGAAACCACGCAGATGACTGACTAATCCTTATCATAACACAACACTAAACCTCACTTTACCCCACTACAATTTATCTTCATTTCAGTGAGCCACAGCTTCCTGAAGTTCTCAACAAAAATAATTGCTTCAAAGATAGATGATAGATAGACTGATAGTGATAGATACATGGAAATTGATAGAATATAAATATAGATGACAGACAGAAGGACATATAGAAAGATGACTATATATATATATATATATATATATATATATATATATATATATATATATTAATTAGAATGAACATTTAGAGTTTGGTATTGTTCCATTGCTATGCAAAGCCATTTGCATATGCTCATTTCTTAAGGACTCCCTGTAATTAACAAGTACATTTTCTTAGGAAATTTCAGCAACCACTGAATAGGTAAGACATTAATATGCTTCTATGGTCATCACATGCAGACCATATCCTCTGAGTTTGCAAAATGCCAACTGTATTTGAGTCTCTATATAAACATATAAACATCAGGGTCTTCAGAGACTCCAGAGTCATAAAATGACTCAGAATTAATGTGATAAGAATGATGCCCTTTACAAAGGGGTTTTGCCACAGACTGGACTCAGTCCATCCTTCAACCTGTGGGGAAACAAGATTTCAGTAATTAGGTGAGCAAGGAGTCGGCACAGATGACAATCAGACATGGACACCAGAGAGAGGGTTGTATCTGAATGTCATTTCTCAAAGCAAGCATCCTATTTTTAATACAGAAGAAAATAAAGAAGTTAGGTGACACATCAGCCAAAGTACAATGAGGTTACTGGATACTTAATGAATCTTACACAAAACAGAGGAATGCATACATAAAGACTGACAGGAACTAGGCAATAAATCAACTGAGATAAAGTCAACTCTATCTAAAGAGAGCTATATTCTTAGAAGCCAGGTGTAAGGTCTTTACGCTCCAGAGCCACGGTTCTAATTAGGGAATTCTGCTCTAGGTAACTTTCTCATGAATGATGCAGTACCCTAGTGCCTCCATAAAGCACAGCCCAATCTACTTCCTAAACCATTGTATGTTCCTGCATATGGGAGTGATTCAGTTTTTATTCTAAGTGATTATGGGGGGGGGGGGTTTCTACTATTAAGTAATGTAGTCTGCCATACATAACTATAATAAGAATTCTAAATTTACTTTGCTACGCTTGCCCTGAGATTTATAACTCTCTGTAGTTGATAATAATGCCTGATTTCTTTGACTATCTATCTTACAATACTAGAGGTAATTCTGAATGCTATTGAATAGGTAACATTCTTACTGAATTCCAAGGACTGCCTAGGACATTGGTAAAGGCCAGGAAGCAAAGTTCAATTTTGCTTAGGTATTTGGCACTGCTTGTAGGCACCTATACTAACACAATAATGGAAGAAAGCACACAGACCCATTCACTGACTAATGCAAGGTCAAGTTTGGAGCATTTGTGCTATGGGGTGCCAAGGCTCCAGGAGACAAAGTTTCTGTGAAATTTTTGCCTTGGGACTGAGTCTAAGCTTTTGGGTCCACCACACAGTTTTTACTGGAGTGGGTATGGCAAGGTTTTCAGACTTAGGCATGATGATATGACTAAGGTCTGCAGTAACAATTTGATAAAAGAGTGTATTCAAGGGGAAGTTATGTTCTCTGTGAAAAGTGCACCTTGAAAGAAGCATCGCACTTTAATAAAATTCCCATATTTTTGTGCTACATTGTGGAGATGACCTTAATGATCAAGATACCAGAATCTCAAAAGCAATTCTTATATGAAAGATGTGGCTTACCAGGGGTACTTCTATTTTTCACCACTTCTCATGAATCTTTATTAGAAGATTCCTCCTGGACCAAACAGGTAAGCTTACCTTCTGTAATGCATCTACTCTGTTCTCTGAGTACCCTAGATCAATTCAAGCTGCCCTGAGCAGACTACTAGCCCAGGAAGACCTCCATTATCCAGCCACCTTTTCACCAACCTTCATCGGACCTGAGAATCCTGAAACAAATAGAACTATAGGATCAGAAACATACAGACCAAGGTTACACATCAACTGCCTCCCATACCCTGACAATCAATGTTCACCACCTTCCCAATACTTAATGCAACAAGAACATCCAGTGACTAAATCACCCCAGATGGCAAAAGGCCATCAAAAGAATACAATCAACAAAAGTCAGGTCAAAATGACACCTCCAAAGAACAGCTACACAAATACAGCAAGCCCTAGTTATACTAATATAACCAAAACTCAAGAAAATGACATTAAATCCAATATTATAAAGATGATAAAGGGTTTTAAAAAGGAAATGAATATGTCCCTTAAAGAAATGCAGGAATGTACAATCAAACACATAAAGATCTTTAACAAGGAAGAAAATAAATCCCTTAGAGACATAAAGATAAATACAATTAAACAGGTGAAGGATATAAATAAAACTGCAAAACCTGCAAGTGGAAATAAAAACATTATATTAAACATAAACTGAAAAAATACTGAAGGTGGAAAACTAAGGAACAGGACAACAGAGACAAGCATCAAAAATGGAATAGAGGAGATAGAAGACAAAATATCAGTCCTAAAATATACAATAGAAGAAAGTGATGCATCATGCAATGAAAGTGTTAAATGTAAAAAATTCCTAACATAAAAATCTAGAAAATTTGGGATACCATGAAAAGACCTAAGAATTATTCTAAGAATAATAGAATAGAAAATAGGAATAGAAAGAGGTGAAGAGCTGGTACAGCTCCAAGACCAAGAAAATACTCTCAACAAAACCACAGAAGAAAACTTTCCTAACCTAAAGAAAGAGGTGCCTACAAGCATACAGGAAGGTTATAGAACACCAATTAGACTGGACCAGAAAAAAACAAAACAAAACAAAACAACAAAAAAAAAATCTCTCATGCCACATAATAATCAAAATATAAGATATACAAAACAAACAAATATAAAAGAATCTTTAAATGAGCAAGCAAAATATTCCAGATAACACAAATCCAGACCTAACAGAAATAAACTAGATTTCTTAACAGAGACGCTAAAATCTAGAAGGGTCCGGTCAGATATTTTGCAATCTCTAAAAAGAAAGAAGTTACAAACTAGACTACTATACCCTACAAAACTCTCAATCATCATAGATGGAGAAAACAAGATTTTTCAAGGCAAATCTGAACTTTTTTTTTTTTTTTGGCTGTGTGTGTGTGTGTGTGTGTGTGTGTGTGTGTGTGTGTGTGTGTGTTTGTGTGTGTGTGTATTTTCTTTATTTACATTTCAAATGGTTTCCCCTTTCCAGGTCTCCTCTTTGGCAACCTTCTCTCCCATCTCCTCTCCCCCTGCCTCTATGAGGCTTCTCCCCCACCCACCCACTCCCCTACTCTCACCCTGGTATTCCCCTACACTGGGGCATTAAACACCAGCAAGGCCAATGGACTCTCCTCCCACTGATGTCTAACAAGGCCATCTTCTGCCACATATGTGGCCAATGCCGTGGGTCACTGTATACATATTCTTTTGTTTGTGGTCCAGTCCCTGGGAGTTCTGGGCGTTCTGGCCTGGTGACAGTGTTGCTCCCTCCATGGGGCTGCATACTCCCTCAGCCCCTTCAGTCCCTTCTCCATCTCCTCCATCAGGAACCACTGAGTTTAGTCCAATGGTTGGCTGGAAGCTTCCTCCTGTGTTTTTGTGAGGTTCTGGCAAAGTCTTCAGGAGACAGCCATATCAGGCTTCTATCAGCAAGCACTTGCCTGAATCCACAATAGTGTCTGGGTTTGGTGGGTACATATGGGATGGATCCCCAAGTGTGTCAGTCTCTGGATGGCCTATCTTTCAGTCTCTGTTCCATACTTTGTCTCCATATTTTCTCCTGTGAGTATTTTGTTTACCCTTCTAAAAAGTAGTGAAGCATCCACATTTTGGTCTTCCTGCTTATTAGTCTTCATATGGTGTGTGAACTGAATCTTGGATATTCCAAACTTTTGGGCTGAAATTGAGGAAATGGAAAGAATCATTAGGTCTTACTTGAAAAAGCACATAATTCACAAAATTGGAAAATCTCAAAGAAATGGAATTGCTTTTAAACAGATACCATTTATCAAATTAAAACAAGATCAGGTAAACTATATTTTAAAAATCCATAACCCCTAAAGAAATAGAAGTAGCCATTAAAGTCTCCAAACCAAAATAAGCCCAGAGCCAGAAGGTTTTAGTGCAGAAATCTACCAGACTTTCAAAGATATAATGCCAATACTCCCCAAACTATTGCACAAAATAGAAATAGAAGGAAAAGTAACAAACTCATTCTATGATGCCAGAGTCATCTGATGCCTAAATGACAAAACTATTCAACAAAGAAAGAATTTCACAGTGATTTATCTTATAAACTGTCTACAAGAAATGAAGGCATGGGGGATGGAGCAATAACCAGCCCAACTTGTGGTCGATCCACTGGGCAAGTACCAGTACCTAACACTATTAATGATATTCTGTTCTGCTTGCAGACAGGAACAAATTTTCTTCTGAGAAGTTCCACTGAGTAGCTGACTCAGATACAGATATCCACAACAAAATAGTTGATGGAGCTTGGTGATTCATATGAAAGAATGAAAGGAAGAACTAGAACACAGAAGTGTATAGGAATTCCCCAGGAATACCAAAAGAGTCAACTAACCTGGATCCCTGGGGCAATAAGAGACTGAACTACCATCCAAAGAGTATACAGGGGCTGATCCTAGGCCTCACTTCATATATATAGCAGGTGTGCAGATTATCCTTCATGTGAGTACTGAAGCAGGGCCATCCCAAAAGCTGTTGCCTGTCTGTGGGATATGTTCTTGAAACTTGGCATCATTGCCTGGCCTCAGTGAGAGAGGAAACAATTAGCCTTGAAGAGACTTGAAGTGCCAAGGTTGTGGAATAAAAAGGGAGACCCACTCAACTTAAAGGAGAAGCATAGGGGCGGGGGTGGGGTGGGGTGGGATGGATTGTAGTTAGTGGGACATGAGTGAACGGGATGCAAATTGAATACAGAAAAAAATAATTAAATTAAAATTTAAAAATGATACTGTGAAAATCTAGATGTAATTATGTTTATTTATTTACATTTCTTCCTTGATCAGTGAAAAGGGGCACTTTCCTTCTCCCTTTTTTGAAATACTTTCTGTTTATGAATACAATACATAGTTGAAGTAAGAAAATTAGAAATTAAAATATAGTGAATATGTACATCAATGTGCAGTCTCTGAACACACAAATTTATCTTGCTAACTAGGTATATTATTTACTAAATTTGAATATCCACATTATTTTATATAAGTAGATGAAATATATTGTTATGATATTTGTAGACTGTTTAAATTTTGTATCCCATTTGATTTGCAGTTTTTCATAAACACTTTCCTAGTTATTTATGGTTTTACTGCTATAAAAAAACATCATGACCTTGACAAAAGTTATAAAGGAAAACATTTGAGACTTGGTTAGAGTTTCAGAAATTTAATTCACTCTCATCATGATGGGAAGCATGGATGTGCACAGAAAGACATGGTGCTGAAACTATTGAGAATCTTCACAGGCAGGCAGCAAAAGGAGACTGCCATAGTGGACATAGCTTGAGCATATATAAGTCCTTCAAGCCTGCCTCCACAATTACACACTACCTCCAGCGAGGTTATATGACCTAATATTACCACCCTATATTATCCAACCATGTGGGCCGTTTAAAATACCATAGCCATTATTATTTTTATTTCACACAAAATCTTATTTAGCCTAAGCTACCTTTGAACTGGCTGTGTTGCCAAGAATGACCTTACACTTTGATCCTCTTGCAAGTAACTCCCAAGTGCTGTGATTACAGGTGAGCTTCACCATGCTTTTGTAGTTCTAAAGAGTGAACCCAGGGCTTCCTACAGGCTAAGCAGACACTTCATCAGCAGGGCTTCATTTTGAGCCAACCCATTGTTAATCTTAAATCTATTTGTAACACATACAAACTCTGCCTGGATATTCAATCATCTTCCTGTCCACAGGAGTTTTCTTGCTCATTAAGAACTAATAACAGTTCTCTGTTTTCTGAGAAGTAACTGAGTCTTCTTAACACATGCTAGCCCCACATTTCTTCCATCATCAGGGTAGTATCAAGCTGTCTGTTCACGTAACATTGAAGGTAGAGTTCACCTCATCAATTTTGTACTCACTAGTCAAGAGTTATTTCATCTTGCATTACAAGAGTCTTCATATTATCTCATCCTTGAAATGGATATGACTCCAGATTATAAAATAAAATGCATGGCAAATAGATAGCACAGTGTTTGGCACAGAGTAAGCTATTGGTTTGTAGTGGCATCTAATAGTTAATGATAGAACTGGAGAGATTGCTCAGTGGTTAAATCACACACTGTTCTTGCAGAGGACTTTCGTTATGTTTCTATCACCCATGTAGAGCTGCTCACAACTTGTGCTCCAGAGGACCTAAAGTCCTTTTCCAGACTCTAAAGAACCCTGAATTCAGAGGATAACAAACCCCCATGAAGTTACACATACATGTAGCTTTTTTAAAGTAAAGGAAATAATATTTAAATTAGAGAAAAACATATGAAAAATAATACTGCGAGTAAGGTGTTACATTTCTCCAACAGGAATAACATGAGATATTTGAGCATAATAAATTTAGTATAAACTCATAAATGAATTTACAGTTTAAGTCAAGAAAAGTATTTGACTTAATGATTAATCATCAGTCTTCATGGAAATATTTATAAAATATTTCCCAGAGTAATTTCTTTCTGCTTTTCCAAACAATACAACTTCCAATATTTCAGGAAGTTCTTTATAACATGCTGTTCATAAATTTTTCTGTTGCGTTTGTGGGGACCAATATTTTTTCTTGCTTGGTGGGTTACTTTTTATGCTTCTTAATATATCAATTGATTGCAGTTTTGTCCTATTCCTTAATGGTGAATTGTATATTATTTACAGATTGTCATCGATTCATCATCCACAGGGATTCTTGTCCTTTGACAATTATATCCTTTCATTGTTTTTCAGGGATTTCACCTGGAATCACAAAGAATATTTTTATTTATTTTATTTATATGAGTATACTGTAGCTGTCTTCAGACACATCAGAAGAGTACATCAGATCCCATTGCAGATGGTTGTAAGGCACCATGTGGTTGCTGGGAATTGAACTCGGGACCTCTGGAAGAGCAGTCAGTGCTCTTAAACATTGAGCCACCTCTCTAGCCCACAAAGCATATATTTTAACAGAAGACAATGTACATGAGCTAATATTCTACCGCTTCCTGCAAAAGTTGTAGAAAAATTTTAAGACTTTAACACCATTCTTTGTGGTTTAAATACACAGTATCTGCTACCTGGAAGCCTTGTAAGTCTCATGCTATAGGACTACAGAGTCTGCTGTTATAATTGAAGCTGTCAATGATTCTATGTTAGCTTTTATTTCTTAAAGTTTTGGTAAGGAAAATTTTCTAATCTTTTGCACTTGCTTAGGCCCTCATTCCTCTGTGGATCTGGACCACTATGAATGCATGTTACCACTGGACACACCTCAACTTGAGTTTCCCTTAACATTTCTGATAGACTACAACCAAGGTCAGCACATTCTTTAGCTTATTTCTATCTAAATATGTCCTTATTTTGCAAAACATGTGTGTGTATCTTATGTTCCTGTATGTGGAATCTCAAGTTTGATACTGAGTGTCTTCCTTGATCATTCTCCATCATAGAGATAGAGAGAGCATCTTTAAAGCTTTAGTTTCCTCACTGTTGAGGAGGTTGGTGTGACAGTGTCTATCCTTTATCATCCTAGAGATATATTCTTGTGCATTTTCCTCTTGTGTTACTTACCAATATTGAATGACTCTTGAACTACCCTTACCCATGTAGCATGACAGTATTCTCTTTCAAGGTGGTCACTATGTTCAAAGTTTAGTGGTCCACATATGAAGATCCTGATATTTTTATTTACATTTATCTTTCTTGGGGTTCCCTAAACACTAATTACTATCTTCCAAAACCTTTGAAATTTCCAACACATCTTCTTTTTCTATTTTCTTTGCCTTCCTACCTGGAACTCAGCTACATAAACTTATTCTGCTTGTCAGTCTGTTGGCTATCTGTAGGTTAGACTAATTTTTAAAAAGTCTTTTTTTTCTTTTTGACCTTTTCACATTTTACATCACCCATTTTTTGTTTCATATAAATATATAACTCATGTGATAATACTTGCTGCTCTGTAAGGAGGACTGGAATTCCCATTCCAGCATCCTCTCAGAAGGCTCACAAGTGCCTGTAACCTTCCACCTTAGCTGCAAGTCACTCAAAGACCTCTTTTTGCTAATATGTGCACACACACACAGACACACACAGAAACAAACACATAATATCTGGCCAGCTGGATCAGCAGTTAAAGAACCCTGACAACCGCAGTCTGGGTTGATCTATCCTTATTAACCAAAGTCCTCAAAACAATCACCCCCTCAAGTAAAGTTCTCTACTCAGGGTACTCTAATCTGTGGCAAGTTGACATGAAAAATAAGAATAATACCAACACATATACACGGACACAAAATAAACAAAGTATAAAATTGTTATCTACAAATACTGTGACTCCACCATTAGCTCTTCCATTACCAGACACTGATTTTCATTTGCTTTTTTTTGTTATGCTTGCATTTTAGTTTTGTTTTATCTGTTTGTACTATCCTACACTCATGTGCCAAGGTGGATATGTGAAGGTCCAAGGAAAACATACTAGAGTTTGTTCTCTCCTTCCACAATATGGGTATCACATATCAATCTCAGGTCTTCAGGTTTGGAGGTAGTTTCTTTATCTGCTGAGCCATCTCTATATTGCTACTACTACTTTCACTTTTATGCTCTTTCACACCTCTCACACACATCACTGATTCTATACCTGTGCCCCACTCTACCACTTACTGTTCTTCAGTTGAGTGGATCACAATCTCCCTTCTCTGCCAAAGTCTCAAAAGATGTACAAATGTGGCTCGAATAGTAACTAAAGTTAAATTTTGCCTCCTTTTTATTCCTCTGAAATGACAGAAAATTCTTAACCTCAAGGAGGATGTGAAAATTGTGAAAGTGTATGTATGTGGGGGGTAGGGTGGGAGGGTGATCTTTGTTTGTCTTTTAATCAGTGCTGTCCTCATAGTAATAAATGTTATACATTATTTTGATCCTTCTCTACTACTTCCTCCAGTAGCGTCATATTCCACAACCAAGAAGGCATTGTTACTCAGGACAAGAACTTTCCACCAAACTTGATGGGTAGCTCTGGGTATATGGATTTCCCATAGTTTTTATCGGCATTCATCCTCCATTTTTTATTATAAAAATGAAATTATGTAAGTGTAAAATATATTAAAAATGTAATACATTTAATAGCATATTATTGGACCTGGGGAGGTAGTTCAGTGGTTAAGAACATTGGCTGCTCTTGCATATGATATGGATTCAGTTTTCAGTATTTGCAACCATTAGACATCTTCTAACCACCTGTAACTTAGAACAAGGGATCTAATGCCTTCTTCTGTTCTCTAGAGCTACATGCACAACATGATGCATAAACACACACATACACACATATACATGATAAAATATAATAAAATAAAACAAACATCTAAGTATATATATTTAGTTATATGTTTACTATAGCATATGTCATATTAATATACAAACGTCTTTTGTTTCTGAGTTGGAAAATCTTTTAGAACATAAACTGTTTAACAGTAAAACCAATAATAGTCAGCAGTTCTGAAATCTAGCTGGGAATACCCCAGTGAGAAGTTGAAGTTGCTATTCTGAAACAAAGGATAAAGAATTTAAGAACTGAAAGCTAACATTGATAGAGTCTGCGAGAGATGTTACACAAATCCATATGATATGTAAATAGGTATTTAAGTACTATTATTTGAAGGAGTGATTATTTATTTAAGGTACTAAATAAAAGAATGATTTTTCCCATGCTACCTTCTGTAGTCATATTAAAGAATGTTTCATCTAACTCCTCTGGAGTGACTAAAGCTTTATGACATGACCACTAAGACTTCCTCCCAAATTAGGGGGAAAATATGATTTTGTGTTTCTAGATTGAAGTGGGCTCTTTACAGTGCCCTGTGGGTCTGGCATGGTAAGTCTTCCAACACCAGTCTTCAACACTTCTTACTCTTGCTAACTAGTTAGAAAACTGCCACTGATTCAGACTGTGCTCTTTTGCAGCACATGAGGGGCTTTGTTTCGGAAGGCAACACAGGTAATGTACCCCACATGCACATGTACTCAGGAAATGCAAACACGAACATGTCAGACTTTCGTCCCTCAATGACAGGTGTGCTCTGCATGTAAATTGACAGTGATATGCAGGTAAGGCTGCTATTGACCACACATTATTCAGCACTTGGATATTGACTGTGTCTTAGGGAGACACTGATAATGGACACAAGACTCAATAATGAGACACAGTAATGAGAGCCTGTGTCAATATTGTAGTATCATGGACAGAGGAATGATAGCCTCTGTTGCCTGTTTGCATTTAAGCAAAACAGCCTATATCTTGAAACAAGGCTTCTATAATGAGCAAGCTTGTTATGGGATTTTAAAAAGTAGGCTGATAGACACAAAATATGATTTAAAGAGATAGTTCAGCACATAATAGCACTTACTGCCAACCTGAGTTCAGTTCCATAAGTTCACCTGGTGGAAAGACAGAGCTCATTCCCCAATATGTTTGCTGACTTCCACATGTGTGCCTTGGCTCCTAGGAATAGCCATTCGGAGACTACATTCTTTTTTTTATTTTTTCTTTCTTTTTTAAAATAATTTTTATTAGATATTTTCTTTATTTACATTTCAAATTTTATCCCCTTTCCTGGTTTCCCCTCTGAAATCCTCCCTACTAACTCCCCCATCCCCTGCTGACCAATCTACCCACTCTGCTTCCTGGCACTGGCATTCCCCTACACTGGACATAGAGCCTTCAAAGGACCAAGGGCCTCTCCTCCAGTCGGTGAATGACTAGGCCATCCAGAGACGACATTCAATAACCACATTCATCATGCCATTCTATACCATGTCAACAGTTCCTTTAGATCATGCTTATATATTCAATTATGACATCTAAGTTTCCAAGATTAAAAAAAATCAATTCGGTTTATGAGTGTTTATTACAGTGTGTTAATGAGTGTGTTTGTGTGTGTGTGTGTGTGTGTGTGTGTGTGTGAGTGTGTGTGTGTGTGTGTGTGTGTGTGTCCAAGCTTATGCCATGATACTTGGAAGTTAGAGGACAACTTGTGGGAGTCAGTTCTTTTATCATATGTGTCCCTAAGATTTAACTGAGGTCATCAAGATTAGAGCAGGCACCTTTACCTACTGAACCATCTTTGCAGCCTTAATGCTTTTAACTGTTTTCCATGAGATGAGCTCTCAAATATAGCTGAGTATGACCCCTAGATATGAGATAAAAATTTTACTTTAATTTTAACAGATGTTGAAGCAGATGAAGTCAGACACATGTAGGTAACATATAGAAAATGTATTTTATAACTTCTCATTTACTAAAATGCTGAAAACAATTTTGTTTACTGAATTGCATGAAGTCACTAGTTACTTCTAGTCTTCAATATCATGACATATTTTTATTAATTTAATATTAATTTTATACCTCCTCCCAGTAACCAATTACAAAGATCCACTCTACATTCTCTTTCTTCTTCTTTCTCTCATTCTCTCCTTCTTTCAGATGAGGGAACCCTATCTCCTGGATCCTTCTTCCAACACATCACTTCATTACAAGACAAGGCTCATCTTCCCCAAGTGAGGCCACAGAAGGTAGCACCACTATGGGAATGGGATCCAGAGGCAGGCAACAAATCAGGGTAAGCACCCACTCTAATTGTTGGGAAACCTGCATGAAGTGTAGCTGCACTTCTACAACATGCATACAAGGGGTCTAGGTCTTGTTCATGCCCTCTCTTTTGTTGAGGGTTCAGTCTCTGGGAGCTACAAAGAGTCCTGAATAGTTAATTCTGTTAGTCTTTTTGTGGTGACCCTATCCTCTTTGTGTCCCTTAGTCCTTCCCCCAACTCCTCCATAAAACTACCCAACTTCCATTTAATGTTTATCTATGGGTCTCTGTTTTTATTTTCATTGGCTGCTAGGTGGAGCCTCTCAGATGAAAGTTACACTATACTCCTGACTCCTGACAGATTACCATTAATAATTTTGGGGATCGGTTCTTGCCGATGGGTGGATCTCAAATTTGTTCAGTTATTGGTTGTTCATTACCTTCTTCATTTCTCTATAATTGTCCCTGCACATCTTGTAGTCAGGACACATTTTGAGTGGAAGGTTGTGTGGGTGGATTGCTGTCCTTATGGCTCCTCTGTGAGTCCTGGCTGGCTACAGGAAGTGGCCACTTTAAGAGCCATATGCCCAACTGCTAGGAGATTCAGCTAGAGTCACCCCAAAGTAATCTTGTGTCTCCCCATCTTCCAGATCTCTGGCACATCCTAGAGATGTCACCCGCTGCCAATTTCTCTTCTCTACCCCCTGTTCTCCAAGCATCTGATTTCCCTGCCTTACTCTCCTCTCCCACTCCTGTCTTACACAGTTCTCTCCCTCTGTCAACCCTCGATGTCTATTTTATTTCCCTCTCTGAAGGAATAAGCCATCCTCCCTGGACCCTCTTTGTTATTTGGATTCTTTGGTTCTGAGGACTGTAGAATGACTATCCTCTACTTTATGGCTACTATCTACTTTTAAGTGAGCACACACTGTACATTTCTATTGCAGCTGGGTTATCTACTTCAGCCTGATAGTTTTTGTTTCCATCCATTTGCCTGCAAAGGTCATGATGCTTTTGTTTGTAATAGCTGAGTAGTATTCCATTGTGTAAATGCATCACATTCTTTTACTCAATCTTCAACTGAGAGACATCTTAGCTATATATGGTTTCTGGCTATGATCGTAGCTGAGCAACTAAACATGTGGGATGATGGAACATCTTTGGAGTATATGTTTAGGAATTATATAGCTGGGTCTTGAGGTAGAACAATTTTAGAACAATTTCCATTTTTCTGAGAAAGTACAAAATTGATTTCCAGAGTGATTTTATGTTTTCACTCCCACCAACAATATAGGAGTGTTCACATGCTTCACGTTCTCACCAGCATGTGTTGTCCCTTAATTTTTGATCTAAGCCAATCTGATGAGTGTAAGGTAGAATCTTAGAGTTATTTTTGATTTGCGTTTTTCTAATATTGAACATTTAAGTGTGTATTGGTCATTGGAGATTGCTATGCTAAGAATTCTCTGTTTAGCTTTGTACCACATTTTTAGTTAGGATATTTGAGTATCACATCATCTTACAGCTCTGAAGTAAGGAGACACAAGTTAGCTGAGGACACCTTAGAGAGGGAAGCATTGGTTAGACATATTTTCTGAAGTGAAAGACAGAAAGGTGTAAACAGTCATCAGTATATGCTATGGCTCATCACTTCCCCTAGTTACAACTGTGTGAGGTCTAATGAGTCCATTGTTTTGGTCTAGAAATGTTCTTTTCTTTTTCTTTTATCTTTTATTTGTATGTGTATGTGTGTGCTTGTGACTGTGCCTGTGCTTGTGTGTATGCATATGTGTTAGATGTGTGTGTATGTGTGTGCATACGTGTTAGATGTGTGTGTATGTGTGTCTATGTGTTTGTTAGATGTGTGTGTGTGTGTGAAAGAGAGAGAAAGAGAGAGAGACAGAGAGACAGAAAGAGACTATAAAAGTATTTGTGGTCATGGGGTCTAAATGAGGACATAATGCCTCAGTTTGTTGGCCACATTGTTTTTAGAGACTGGGTCTGTTACTGTACTGCAGCCCCCATTTAGTCTCTGTTCACTGACCAGGAGAACCTGTCATATGTCAGTCTCCAACTCCCTACAGTTGTTTTGCACACATGTACCTCCACTACCAACTGTAGTTGCTGGGGATTGAACTCATTTCCTCATGCTTGTGTAGCAAGCATTTCACCTACTAAGTTATCTTGTACTTTTCCCACATTTGCCTGCACATGCCAAAGCTTTATCCTTTTACTCACCTCTGTGAGCTGGCCCATAATATTAAAACATCTCACCCTCACATACTACAGTGGTCCTTTCTCAACTGGGGCTAATAATCTTCCTATGTCCTAAAGATTTTATTGCTTCTATAAAACTGGTGGGGGACCTTAAATAATCCTTCAAATTTTACTTTTTCCAGATGTGACATTTGTTTGCCTCCTGACTCATGAGCTGCCCCCAGTCTTCTTGGATTAAATGTTTCAATTAAGAGGTAATATTTACCACATTATCTCCAGGGTAACTATTTCAGCAGAACTCCCCCAATCAATTTCTGATAGATGGTATAAGCACCCATATTGATGATGTTGATTTTGCTTGCTCCCTTGTTCAAGTTACTCTAGTTCCTTTGCTGTATATTTGAGCACTTGATTTGAAGCTGATCTGTTTTGAGGTTTCTTCTGTCTACCTGCTACTTGATATTTGTCCTTTGAATTTGCTATCTATATACTCAATAAAGTCACACATTTGAAACTGGATTCATTGATTATTCTCCATCTGGAACATAGTGCCAGGGATGAAATTCAAGTCTGAATGCTTACATGGCACTTTACTTGCCGAACAATCTTCCCAGTTTTGTATAATTATTTTAAAGGTAGACAAGGAGATGGTATAGATAACATCCAGGCAGAATGAAAAGTACATGGGAAGGCACTGGAGCACTAGGAAAAGAGGCAAGTCAGTTGCTTTTGTCTGTCATAACAACAGAAGTTGGACTAATAACACGGGACTATTCTATTTATTAAAAGTTACAAGAGTTCTTTGTGTATTTTGGATATGACAGTCTGACGTGAAAAGTATAGTTTTGCTTCCTGCGAGATGTCTTTCCACTTTTATAGCATATTTGATGCAAAAAATTTTTAAAATTTGATAAAGCTAAATTTATATTTTTTCTTTGAATACCATGATATTAGTAATGACAAGGGTTTAATATGATTTTCATATTTAAAATTCAATATGTTTGGGTTATTATTTTTTTTATTAAATGTTGCAATAGCCTGATTTGGCCTGAGTGTATTTTATCATTTATTCAAAAGACTATTTTGCCTATCAAATTGACTTAATATTCTACTAAGTTAATTGACTGTATAAAATGATATGGAGGTGTTAGAAATATGACTTGGGAGGTGAGAATATACACTGCTCTTGAAGACTACCTAAATTTAGCTCTCATTATCCATACAAGTAATGATATAACCACCTATAGCTACATTTTCTGGGGGATCTGATGCCTTCTGGACTTCATGGATGCCTGCACTCCAAGTACCTGTGGCTACATACAGACAAACAAAGATGCATAGTTAAAAAATTAAATTTGTAAAAGTAGTGTACTGGCTAGTTTTGTGTCAACTTGACACAGCTGGAGTTATCACAGAGAAAGGAGCTTCAGTTGAGGAAATGCCTCCATGAGATCCAACTGTAAGGCATTTTCTCAATTAGTGATCAAGGGGGAAAGGCCCCTTGTGGGTGGGACCATCTCTGGGCTGGTAGTCTTGGGTTCTATAAGAGAGCAGGCTGAGCAAGCCAGGTGAGGCAAGCCAGTAAAGAACATCCCTCCATGGCCTCTGCATCAGCTCCTGCTTCCTGACCTGCTTGAGTTCCAGTCCTGACTTCCTTGGTGATGAACAGCAGTGTGGAAGTGTAAGGAATAAACCCTTTCCTCCCCAACTTGCTTCTTGGTCATGATGTTTGTGCAGGAATAGAAACCCTGACTAAGACAAGTAGAAAACTGTATTTCTAGACTTTCCTCCTACTCTCTTTTCCCACATGTCTATATATTTGCCACTATAAGGCAATCCAGATTGACTTTGTAATAAATTTTGAAATCACAAATATGATCCTTTTGTTATTCTTTAAAATATATGAGTGTATCTCTGTGTATCTATATACATGAGAGTTTAGGTGTCAGAAGAGGGTGTCAGATCATTTGGTGCTATAGTGCAGTTACAGGCAGTATCAAGCTACACAACAAGGTACTTAAACACTGCAAGAGCAGACAGAGGTACTTTTAACCAGGAGCCACCTCACAAGCCTTGTTCGTTAGTAAAACTCCCCTTATTATTATATAATCTTTCTGTTTACATATGTTTCTGGACTAGTTTGAGAAAAATTGCAGAAATCTCAGGAATCTTTCAAACATTGTGAGGGCATTCGTTTTCACTAGCTAATTTCATAAAAGCAGGGTGCATAGCAAATCATTTAGGCATCTAACTTCTTTGGAGGTAGTTTCTTTTAGCGGTGTGTAAGATGACTCTTTTTTTTTTTTGATAAATCTGCTCTATTTTAATGACATTTTAAAGGTTTTGTTCACTGTAAGAATACTTTTATACAAATAAGTGATGCATATTGAGCATAGATAATGTGATCGTATGATCCTCACTTAATATTTGCAACACAAAGATTCTATTATTGTAGATTTCTTTCTTTAAGATTTTCAGTGTACAAGGCCAAACCGGGTTCACACAAAGATAATTTTACTTCTTCCTTTACACTTTAGAGAATTTGTTTCTTTTTCTTCTGAAATTACAGATCTGAAAGCAACCCTGGGCATCTTTGTTGGTTCTTGGTCTTATGTGGAAATCTTTTACTCTTTCAACAATAAATGGTATTAGCTGCAGGTTTGTTCATAGATGTTCTTGATCATGGTAAGAAAATTTCATTTTATTTCATTTCATTGTTTTATTTTCTAGATTTGTTGTTGTTTGTTTTGTTGTTGTTCTCATTATTGTTTCAATCATGAAATTCTTTTAGTTTTTACCAAAACCTTTTTCTACATCAGTTGAGAGTATCATTGGGTTTCTGGCCTAATCTTTTGAACACTGATTGATTTTGTATACTAAACCAAATGTGAAGTCCTAAAAACTCTGCACTTGATCATAAATTCTATTACCTGTTCTCTCCTCACCTGATCTATGTGCTAATACACAGAGATATTGTTATTCTGTTGAGGAGTTTTATATATTAATCTGAATGGATATTAATCTGTGTTGTCTTTTGTTGTGAGGTATTTGTGTATTTTTTGCCTATTATCCATTTATTAGTGAATACATACCATGTGTGTTCTTTTGTGACTGTGTTACCTCACCCAGAATGATACTTTCTAGTTCTATTCATTTGCCTGAGGATTTCATGGAATCATTATTTTTTTAATAGCTGAGAAGTACCCCTTTGCATAAATGTATCACGTTTTCTGTATCCATTCCTCTGTTGAGGGATATCAGGGTTGTTTCCAGCTTTTGATTATCATAATTAAGACTGCTATGAACTAAGTGGATCATGTGCCCTTGTTATATGTTGGAGCATCTTTTGGTTATATGCCCAGAAAAAGTACAGCTGAATCTTCAGGTAGTACTATATCCAAAATTCTGAGGAAACCACCAGACTGGTTTTCTAGAGTGGTTGTACCAGCTTGTATTCCCACCAGTAATAGAGGAGTGTTCCTGTTTCTCCATATCCTTGCCAGCATCTGCTGTCACCAGAGTTTTTGATCTTAGCCATGCTAATTAGCATGAGGAAGAATCTCAGGGCCATTTTGATTTGCATTTTTCTGGTGATTGAGGTTGTTGAGCCTTTCTTTAGGAGCTTCTTGGCCATTCGAGAGTCTCCAATTAATAATTCTTCGATTAGTTCTGGACCCTATTTTTAAATAGGGTTATTTGATTCCCTGGAATCTAACTTCATGAGTTCTTTGAACATATTGGGTATTAGCCCTGAATTGGATATAGTGTGGGGCAATGGGCTGAGCACAGACAGCCTGGTATCCACTCAAGCATAGGTCTTGAAACCCAGAGGGAACCAATGGTTGGTGATTTCCACCTACAGGGGACATAAGGCTTTCGACCATGTCTCCCGGAACCCTGGCTCCTGTTGAAGGTACCACCCCCAAGGTCTGCACAGGAGAGGTGTGTGGCTTTCAGTCATGTAAGAGAAGCACCAAGCCTTCCCACATGCAAATAAGGTTTACCCCAAACTCTCAGTCCAAGCCAATGAGAGGTACCTGCTGTCGAATCCTGAACCACCCTCAAAACTGTATATAAATCCTATCCAGGGAATTAAAGGTTTGCAAGAACTACTTCGTCTGAGTCTTTTGTTCCAAGATCTATAACACTTGGGTTGAGATCATCTCTCCTGAAGAGCCACCTGAGGTCTCGTTGTCTTACAGAAGCCCTCTAATTTCATGAGATCCCATTTGTTGATCTTAGAGCCTTGGCCACTGGTGTTCTGTTCAGGAAATAATGTGCTCTTGTGTTGATGTATTTGATGCCCTTTCCCACTTTCTCTTCTATTAGATCCAGTGTACCTGCTTTTATGTAGAGGTCCTTGATCTACTTGGACTTGAGCTTTGTAAATGGAGATAAGAATGGATCAATTTGACAGCCACAATCTCTGCTTCAGTTCCTGAATCTTGGTTCTTGACTAGTTTCTACCTTGACATCCACTGATAATGGCCTGTCACTTCAACAAATAACCTCTCCACGGTAATTTTGGTCATAGTGTTTTATCACAGGAAGAAAAATCAAACTAATACAATTTTGTGTATGTTCATAAACCTATATTCTGCTATTATTAGATGTGCATTATGGCTAATTGGGTATATAATGTTACTATTTTGAGTATTTTACATTCAAATTCCTCTTTATTTAAAGCAGTTTGTTTAAGTAGTTAAACTACATTTATAGAATTATTTCTTTCCTTAATTATGTGAGATTTTGAGATTTGCTGTAACACCTATATGATAATAACATATATTTTTGGAAGTTAATTTTGATTTGTCTGACTGAACTTACTTTAAATGAGAAAGGGTCATTGGGATCTCTTTTTGACTCTCCTTTTTCATAGGAACATTGTCATTAGGTGAATATGTCCAATTAAATACCTCTGTATATATAATATTCTATTAGGCTTTTCTTCTGTGATCAAACACTCTTCCAAAAAAAACAGCTTAGGACGTGGGGAGAAAGACTCTATACATCTTCGACTCTATAGGTCACAGTCTATTACAGAGGGAAGTAAAATCAGGATCTTGAAGAAGAAGAAAACATGGAAATGTGATGTTGCTGGATTGCCCAAAGGTTCATGCTTAGCTGTCTGTAAATAATATATACCATAATAGGCTGAGACATACTACATCAATTATTAATTAAGCAAATACCCCTGAAATATATGGACATGCTAACCTGACATGAGCAATTCTCAAGGAAGACTCTCAAGTGGTTATGCACTTTGTCAAATTGGCAGTCATATTAACTAGTGCAACTATTGACTTCAAATTTTACATGTCTGGTTCTTATATCTTCAAAGATTCTAGATTATTGTGCAAAATCTCTTTTTTTCCCTTGTAGATATCTTATCCAAAATACTCTCAAAACAGAACCCCTAACTTACTACCTTCCTACTGTCTTTTTTATTTCAAAAAGTGTACCCCATGATATTATTGACCTTCAATCTTCTACTAGAATCAATTAATCCACAAATGTAATTGTGAAGTCTGAGCTCTCTTTGCTTACCACTGCCATCCTTCATTCTCCTGCTGCAGTTACTTGTTAGCTGGTGTTAATAATCTGAGGCTCATCTTCCCAGTGCAATATCCACATTAAAGTCATTTAGTCATAAGTCAGATCATGACCCTTTCATTTGTGACTCCCCAAGTGTGCCTTATTGTTTTCCATTTAGAAGGTAATTCAAGCCCCTTTATGATGTAAAACTAAGTTAATAACCTACTATTTTCAAATTTCTCCTTTTCCTAAAATACTACTGTTTTCTTCTCATTTTAGATACTTTGCAATTGCTCATTCTACATAATAATTACTTTGTATATGTAATGTCAACAGGAATGTGAGGCAGATGATCACATGGAATTCATAGTCAGGAAGCTGAGATGAATGGAGGCTGCTATTCTAGACCAAAGAATGGAGAAGACCTCCTCACAGGGAGGGTCTTCTAACCTCAGTTAACCCAATCTATAAACAGACATGACCAGAGAGATTTGGCTTGTAGATAAATCTAGATCCCCTCAAGTTAGCAATATTAACCAAAACTTTGCCATTATTTCTTAACTGATATTTATCATTTAGTCTTCACTTTAATGTTACACCTTAAATATTTTCCCAATTATCTAAAATTCAACATCCTCATTCATGTACTATATACTATGACAGTTCCATGTGAACTACACAGCACATCACATTTTATAAGGTCCAAGGTTCTTAAGAACCATTTGAAATATTCTGCTCACTTATTAGTTTAATTAGTATTTTTCTCTCTCCTTCCCACATCAACATTACTGCTGGCTTCATGAGCACATATATTTTCCCTATTGTTGAACTTGCATTTTCTAAGCTGAAGTTGGACCCTTGGCAGCTGTTTAATAGATACTTATTTTATAAATGAACAAATCCATCTAATAGGGACTGAATGAATTGTTTAAAAGCTAATAAAAGAAAGACACATACTAACTAAACTTAATCCATTTTCTTCACTCAAAATTACATTAGATGGCCATAGTAAATGTAAAGATCTTGGCCTGCAAGCAATAAAATTTGAGTTGTATCTCTAAAATATACATTAAAAGCTTGAAATAGAGTTATATGATTATAATTCCAGCAATGTAGAAGTAAAGACAGGTAGATCATTAAGGCACACTGGCTAGGCAACTTATTATTTTCTGTGTTAGGGAGAGTCTTGGTCTCAAAAAATGAAAATAGCCCCATCTAGAAAAATTACCAAAGGTTGAGCTTTGGTTTTTCACACAAACCCCTGTTCACATACATACATATACAAAAGCAAAATTTATATGGTATATGGTCACACCTAGAGATAGACTTGATGCCATTACAGTAGAATCAAAATGACTGAGCATAAAATAATGAGCGATTTACAAAATACTCTGGATGCTTGACCAGAGCACATTGAATAACAAGAGAAACAGAACAAGACACACTGTGATTTAGTCTTTGATAAAGACTAAATGTGTATGTAGAAGAACTAACCATCAATTATAAATACAAAAGATTTTATGACATAGTAGAATAAATACCACTGCACAATATTAAATACAACTTTAGGGATATTTTATTTTTATTTTCTTTCATACTGGTACATATATTAATCATAGCCCCTGTATAACACCTTCACTTTTTCTCTTTTTCACTGCTTATTTTTTTCTTTTCTTAAATCAGCTAATTTAAAATCTGCTTTAATTATATGTATGTGGTCTGGTGTGTGTGTATGTGTATGTGTGTGTCTGTGTCTGTGTGTGTGTATTTGTTTTTCTGAGATGGTCTTAATTCACTTAATATACTTCTACGTGCACCCACTTTCTTATGAATGTAAAACTTTGTTCTTCTTTATGCCTGAAACAATTTACTTCTGAATATAAACTGTACTTTCATATACATCCATTCTTCTTCCGTAGGACACCTTGTATGGCATCATAATATATTTCCTGTGCATAGTCTGACAGTTCCATCAACGAGCCAGTATCCCTGTGATGTGTTGACTTGGAATCCTCCCAGCAAGTATGTAAGAGGCATACATTGGAGGCACATAGAATCAAAATATTAACTTTAAAGTGACAGAATGCAAACTGGATTACTCAAACAATCTTTGGCATGTGTTGAGCTTTTCTGCAGCTGCAATGGGTTTTAGAAGACCCAGATGGACACTGTTACCACTTTGCATTTACAATTTTTGTAAGGTAAAGGTCTCTCAGAAAATAAAGTAGGCACTCAGGGAACCTAAAGCAACAGAGACAAATTTTGTTACCTCAAGCCTCCACAGAGATATATCTTTCAAAAGTATGGATTTCCATTGTATCACTAGTGAGTGGAAAACAAGACTAAGTGGCTCATAGGTAAACAAGCAATGGAAATAAGATGAAGAGTACACCTGCAGTAGTTTAAAAAAATAATGTGAGCTGTCAGAGCATAAGCAAAATATACTTGTTTGGTAACGTATTGGTAGAATTCAAGAAAGACTTGTCAAGGAAAGCTAAAGCCTGCCTTGAATCCAGAAGCACAGACAAGAATAGAATAAATGATGGCCATGTGTAGGATTTTAGGAAAATGTGAGGCAGTTAATAGAAGACACAGATACAGTGGCTGTGTAGACAACAGTAGTGTCTCACTTGGAGGGCAGTGATAACACTACAGGTTCCAGTACCAGGGATAAGGCTCTGGGCAGATATCTCCTTGGATCATCTGGCTAAGGTCTGCATTCAGCCCTAGTTTCATGAACAAGGCCAGGAGTTTGGGCAGAGTTTGTGGCACTTCATCATGATATCTACACTCCCAGTGGTGTTGCCCAGGAAATGGCACTTCTGGAAGATAAATGACATTGTTATTTGCAAATCAGAACAGACAGAAACTTGAGTGTTATAATAAGGTGCACTGCTTGATATTGTGTATGCGGTGACATATTATCATGGAGAAAAATATGTTGTGGTCCAATAGAGGAGTTGAATACAGCAGAAATCTGAGGACAATTTTCAGGAGACAGTTCTCACCATCTATCTTGTTGAAATTGAATCTTGTTCCTGATTCTGTGTACTATCCTTCATGCTAGCTAGCCCATGAGCTTCCAGGTATTCTCTCTCTACCTCCAATCTCACAGTAGGAATACTGGGATTACAGATGCTCAGCCCCACATCTGGCATTTTCTGTGGACCCTGGAGAATGAACTCAGCTCATCAGCTTTATGTGGTAAGCATTTTAACCACTGAGACATTCTCTTTTTTTTTTCATTTTTTATTAGGTATTTAGCTCATTTACATTTCCAATGCTATACCAAAAGTCCCCCATACCCACCCACCCCCACTCCCCTACCCACCCACTCCCCCCTTTTGGCCCTGGCATTCCCCTGTACTGGGGCATATAAAGTTTGTGTGCCCAATGGGCCTCTCTTTCCAGTGATGGCCGACTAGGCCATCTTTTGATACATATGCAGCTAGAGCCAAGAGCTCCGGGGTACTGGTTAGTTCATAATGTTGAATCCTGGAGATCTGATTCTATCTCTCATAGAGTTAAAGGTGGACATTTACTTTTCTAGTAGCATCTTGTTGATGCATTATTATAGCTTACCCAGTACCTAGTTCTTACATCTATGATTTTGTATCTTTGGCTAATAACTCTCGATACTTCTTCTTCTTCCTGTTCAGCCTATGGTAATTCGAAACTAGACTTGAAGGAAAAACAAACACAGGGGAAGTGATTGTGTGACATGATTTTATTCAGGAGAAAAGCTGTGAAGGGGATGTCTTGTGTGAGAATCTAAGTGGCTGCTTGCTGCAAGTGGGGAACTTAGGTAGCAGAAGTTGAGGAGGGTTCCATGCTTAGTCTATGGTTGACTGTTGCTGGGGTAACAAGAGAGTGGCAACTTAAAGAGTGTTGTGTGGCCAAAGTGTATCTGTCATAGCAGGCTATGGCTGCAGGTCAGTTGAGGAGGCAAGAACATGCCTAGTTGTTGGAGGTGCCAAAGCCATAGCTCTGGAAATATGGGAGTAGAAAAGGCAAGAATCTAGAGCAACTGTTCTCTGACTAAGGATCACAACCCCTTTGGGGGTCAAATGAACCTTTCACAGGAATCACCAAAGACCATCAGAAAACAAATGATTATATTATGATTCCTAACAGCAGAAGAATATACAGTTATGAAGTAGCAATAAAAATCATTTTATGGGGTAGGGTCATCACAACATGAGGTGTGATCACAACATTGAAGAGAGGCAGCATTAGAAAGGCTGAGCACCACTGACCTAGAGAAACAAGTTGTTTTAGTTCTGAAAGACATGTTACTCTGGTCTTAATAACTATAATAGAAACAAAGTGTAGAATCATTACAATCTGGTTGTTGGCTTGGCTAACAGAAATCATTGTTCTACTCTCTACTTGTGTGAGCTCTAATGTGCTGGGTTTCATGTGTGTAGAAGATGATGTGGTTTTGATATTTTGAAACTTATTTCATTAGAATAACCTCCAACATGGCCATGAATGATACAATTTCTGCCTTTCAAAGGATGAACAGTATTCTGTCATGCATAAAAGCCACTCTTTTTTTGTTTTGTTTTGTTTTTGATATTTAGTTTGCCTTCAAATCTTGATTATTGGGATGAAAACTACAATGAGCGTGGAAAGACAGCTCCCCCTTCCACATACTAATTTCATTTTTTCTGGATATATGTTCCAAAATTGGAATTCTGAGTTATATGATCTCACAGTTGCTATCTGTGACCCCTTCCCACCCTATTACTTCTTTTTAATAGTTTGGGTTATAGAACCTACAGTGTTGTTCATTCAGGGCAAGCTTTCTAATTTTGTTCTGCATCCTTATCCTGATTTCTAGTTTTCTCATGAACTTCTATTCTTCCAAAGTACTATTACTAATTTATCTTTATGCCAATAATGAGTGACTCTTCCCTTTTACCTGTACCCACAATTCTGGTTGTTTTTCATCTTGTTAATAACTGTCTTTCCAATTCATTCAAGGTGATATGTCATCATGACATTCTTTTTATGAATTTATTTTTGTTTATTTGTCTATGTACATGTATCTGTGTCTGTGAGAATATATGTCATGTGTATATGAGTTTCAATAAACAAAAAGGCTGGAAGAAGGCATTATCTCTCCTGAAGATGGAAATACAGGCCATTGTGAAGTGTTCTGCTTGGGAACTGAACTCCAGTCATGGGGAAGAACATCAAATGCTCTCAACCTCTGAGTCATCTTTCTAGCTCCTGATTATTGCTATTGTTTGTATTTCCCCAGGGGTTAAAGATAACAGTTGAATTTATTTTAATTTATCTTTTTCATATTTCTCTGGAACTTTTCAGTTGACGTGTTACTTTCTTGCAGTTGAATTGAGTTTCTTATATATCTTGGCTATGGAGGCCTTATCTTATGTATGGCTCCAGAGTTTTTCTCCCACTGCAGGTTCTTCCTTGACTATGAAGTAGCTTTAATCAGCTTGGCCATTTTGCTTTTTTATCATGTAGTTATATATAAATTGCATCATCCACAACAATTTTGCAAAATTTTTCCTGACTCCTTCTTAATAGTTTCACAGTCATGTCTTATATTTCAATTTTCATCAATTTTAAGTTGATGAGTATATGGTATAAGATACAGGTCAAATATGACTCTCATACTCTTGACATTCAGTTCTTTTAACACAATGTACTATTTTTCTTTACTACCCTGTCATGTGTTCTTGGCACCTTTACCAAACATTGGCTGAACCAAATTGTGTTATTTCTTAATATTTCATCCTATTCCATTGATTATTTTTATTATTAACTTCTTTAGAATTTCACTTAGATGTACAGTTTTTGATTTTACCAATTCCCATGATTTTGTCATTTCTGTGAGAAATTTTATGTAATAACTGTACTCACATTATTTTGTGTATTTTTTCATGTTCATTGTTTGAAAGACATAGAATCTGGGCAGAAGTGAAAGACAGCAGAGCTTCTAAGGTAATGAACATATACAGAAACAATCACATTCATGCAAATCTATGATTCCTATACATATGGTAAAATATTATGTCCAGTTCTTCTAACCACCTTTATTTTTAAAGGAGTTTTAGGATAACAGCAAAATTAAGCAATTTTGATAAACATAAAACATTTAGGCCGTCACCTTTATCACCAAATTTTCCCAGCCATCTTGGATGCCAAATCAAAAAGGCCACATCTTTAGAGCCCTCTGCACAACTTGAAGTCAGTTCCACTGAAAAATATCATCTTTGGAATTGTTTGTTCTTCATAAAACTTCAAGGAAGGAACCAATACGTCAGGTAACTTTTTGAGATTACCAGTTTCTTGATCTTTGTTGGCATCCCAAGTCATCAGAGCCTCCTTCCCCATGGTAGGACAAAACATTTCAGGAAAGAACCACACAAAAAGCTCAAAACTCTGAACTGTTATTACTAGATACTTTGTACATTGTTGTTCAATATAATCATTTAATTTTGGTTTCTTTGCCTCTAGTAGTGTCCAAAAGCCCTGAAACATGAGATTGCAATAGGCATGTGGCCATTTTCTTAAGATAATACGGAAGATAACACTTCCTATGTTAATAAGAAAACTGGATAGGACTTGAATTAAAGTTTACAGTAAGTTGAGAAATGTTAATACCTGTATTTCCATTACCTGAAGAACTTCATAGTGTCTCCTATTTAGAAAAGCAATATTCATAAAATTAAATATAAACAACTCATTAGGGTTATGTAGTTAATTAGAATATGTTTTTAGTATATATTCTTTGAGCCAAGCATGCAGATATGACACTTGATGCTATCAGAAGCATACTGGTGACACGAGACAGGACTGAGTCCTGATCACTGACAAGCTTATTAAATTATTGTTTTAATCAGTCTCAGGTGAGCTCTGGTTGGAGATTGCACATGCACACATTAACCAGTAGAAATGAGGTTAATATTAAACAGCCAAACATTTTCTTCTATTAAAATATAGAAACTTTTGGATGAATAGGGTACAGGAACTTTATCTGCAGTCAGAATTTTGTTGACCTCTTGCTACATATATGCTTTTATTTAAAATACAAGCTGAGGGCTGACTGGAGAAGTAACTAAGGGGAAAAAGCATTTGCAACACAAATGTGAAGACCTTAGTTTGGATTCCTGAGAACACAGGTAAAGCCAGATGTAAAGTCTTTGTAGTGAAATATGAAGTTCACAGCAGGAGAATGCCTGTAATCTCCTGAGCAACCTTGCCTGGCATGCACAGTCACTAACAAGAAAAGACTGAGTTTCAATCACATTCCAAGGTGAGGACAATCACCATAGTTTATTTTCTGGTCTCCACATGTATGTGTGGCAGATGTATACACACACACACACACACACACACACACACACACAAACACAAGGGTATAAAAAGGGTAAGAGAATATGATAGTTTGAAATAAAAAAAAAACATAGAAAGAGAAAGAAAACTTCTTGAACAGGAGGGTTCCAAAGAGAATCTCATCAGATTTGTAATTTTCTTTCAGAATGTGATATGCAGAAAAGAATTTAGAAGAAGTGGAAGAATCTTGAAACACATTGTCTTTTCATTCCCAAATTAAATTTTAGTATGTTATAAGTGAAACATTTTATTTATGTTTTGGTATAAAGCCATCAGAGCTATATATATATATATATATATATGTCACATTTGGAAGGATTTTCTACTTTTAGCATTTCTAAGAACCATTTTGAATAAAATAATTCAGGGTTTAATCATGACTCGATACACTCCAGAATCACGGGAAGGTCAAATAAAACCTGTTTTTTAATTAAAGTAAATTAGTTGTTTTAATAAAATTATAATGTTGTTTCATGATTGTGGCAGATTTTGTTCAATGCAGAAAACTGACATTTTGCCTTAATAAGTGCACATCTTATTAAAATCAATATGGTATATTATATAAGACCAATTGAGAGAATGATAATAAAGTCTAATCAATAAAAATAAGCAGTTCTAGTTTTATTGAGTTTTAAGCTGGTGATATCCATGGAGATAATTCAAATGCATTTACAGACCAATTACAATATCCTAAGTGCTGGGAAAGAATCAAAATAGAGCCTTCTTTCTTCCCTTCAGGTGTTGGGTAGGAATAACTACCTTAACATTTTTCATTAGATTCAGGTAGAGTTGATTGTACATAATTTCACCAATATTTTAGTGAATCATTTCTACTTAATTTTAAATGAGAACTCAGCCTGAAAAAGCATTGAATGATAAAATCCCTCACAAGTGTTATAAGTGAATATTTAATAGAAAGTAGAATAAATTCAGATTCAAGATCACAGGTTTTTATTTTATTTTATATATTTTTGATATTTTCTTTATGTACATTTCAAATGTTATCCTGAAAGTTCCCTATACCCTCCATCTGCCCTGCTCCCCTACCCACCCACACCTGCTTCTTGGCCCTGGCATTCCCCTGTACTGGGGCATATAAAGTTTGCAATGCCAAGGGGCCTCTCTTTCCAGTGATGGCTGACTAGGCCATCTTCTGCTACACATACAGATAGAGACACAAGTTCTGGGAATACTGATTAGATCATATTGTTGTTCAACATATAGCGTTGCAGACCCCTTCAGCTCCTTTGGTGCTTTCTCTAGCTTGTCCATTGTGGACTCTGTGTTTCATCTTATAGATGACTGTGAGAATCCACTTCTGTATTTGTCAGGCACTGGCACAGCCTCATAAGACAGCTATAACAGGGTCCCTTCAGCAAAATCTTTCTGGCATATGCAATAGTGTCTGGGTTTGGTGGCTGATTATGGGATATATCCCTGGAGAAGTTCCAACTGGTAATAAGAACACCTGCTCCACTATGTTCATAGCAGTATTATTTATAATAGCCAGAAGCTGGAAAGAGCCCAGATGCCCCTCAACAGAAGAATGGATACAGAAAAAGTGGTACATTTACACAATGGAGTACTACTCAGGTATTAAAAACAATTGATTTATGAAATTCTTGGACAAATGGATGTATCTGGAGGATATCATCCTTAGTGAGGTAACCCAATCACAAAAGAAGTTATTAGATATGCACTCTCTGATAAGTGGATATTAGCCCAGAAACATACAATTTGCAAAACACAAGAAAATCAAGAGGAGAGAAGACCAAAGGGTGGATATTTCATTCCTCCTTAGAATAGGGAACAAAATACACATGAAAGAAGTTTCACAGGTTTTATTAGTGACGTGTGTGTGTGTGTGTGTGTGTGTGTGTTTGTAAATGCGAATGGATAGATGCACAGACCTTCATCCAGAGCCCAGTGGTCATCTTTCCCTTTCTTTCTTTCTTTCTCTCTTTCTTTCTTTCTTTCTTTCTTTCTTTCTTTCTTTCTTTCTTTCTTTCTTTCTTTCTCTCTCTCTCTCTCTCTCTCTCTCTCTCTCTCTCTTTCTCTCTCTCTCTCTCTCTCTCTCTCTCTCTCTCTCTCTCTCTCTTTCTTTCTTTCTTTCTTTCTTGAATATTTTTACTAGGTATTTTCCTCATTTATAGTTCCAATGCTATTCCCAAAGTACCCCATACACTCCCTCCCACCCCCCTACCCACCCACTCCCAGTTTTTGGCCCTGGCATTCCCCTGTACTGGGGCATATAAAGTTTGCAAGTCCAATGGGCCACTCTTTGCAGTTATGGCCGACTAGGCCATCTTTTGATACATATGCAGCTAGAGTCAAGAGCTCCGGGGTACTGGTTAGTTCATGTTGTTCCACCTATAGGGTTGCAGATCCCTTTAGCTCCTTGGGTATTTTCTCTAGCTCCTCCATTGGGGGCCCTGTGATACATCCAATAGCTGACTGTAAGCATCCACTTCTGTGTTTGCTAGGCCCCAGCATAGTCTCAAAAGAGAGAGCTCTATCTGGGTCCTTTCAGCAAAATCCTGCTAGTGTGTGCAATGGTGTCAGCGTTTGGAAGCTGATTATGGGATGGATCCCTGGATATGGCAGTCTCTAGATGGTCTATCCTTTCGTCACAGCTCCAAACATTGTCTCTGTAACTCCTTCCATGGGTGTTTTGTTCTCAATTCTAAGAAGGGGCAAAGTGTCCACACTTCAGTCTTCATTCTTCTTGATCTTTCTTTCTTCCTTTCTTTCTTTCTTTCTTTCTTTCTTTCTTTCTTTCTTTCTTTCTTTCTTTCTTAAATTATTTTTTTAATTTGTTCTTTTCTTTTTTCTTTTTTATTAGATATTTTCTTTACTTACATTTCAAATGTTATTCCTATTCCTAGTTTCCCCTCTGAAAATCCTCTATCCACTCACCCCTCTCCCTGCTCCCCAACATACCCACTCCCATTCCTGATCCTGACATTCTCTTATACTGAGGCATGAAGCCTTAACAGGACCAAGGGCCCCATCAAATAAAGAAAGTGCACTTTTAGCTGGCTTGGCTGGCTTGGATCTCTTGTCTGCAAGCTGCTGCCTGTCTCTGCTCCACATACCTTCAGTATAGACATGCAGAGTCATGCCCAGATTTTTTTTACAGGGATGATAGAGAGCCAAACACTTATCCTTGAACTCAATAACAAGTGTTATGATCGACTGATTAATTTCCCTGGGCCCAAGTAATGGGTATATATACTTTGCAGAGTAGATAACTTTGATTTTCTTGTGGTTTGTTCTCTTGTTACAAAAGGGCAGGCTTCTAGACAATCCTTGTTCATTAGCTTTCTTTACTCTTTTATTAGGTATTTTCTTTATTTACATTTCAAATGCTATCCCCAAAGCCCCCTATACCCTTCCCCCATCCTGCTCCCTAACCCACCTACTCCCACGTCCTGGCCCTGGTATTCCCCTGTACTGGGGTATATGATCTTAACAAAACAAAGAGCCTCTCCTCCCATTGATGTCTGACTAGGCCATCCTCTGTAACATATACAACTTGAGACACAGCTCTGGGGGGTACTGGTTAGGTTGTGGGGAGCCGCCCTCACATTCGCCATTGCAAGATGGCGCTGACATCCTGTGTTCTAAATGTGCCAAGGGTAGTTCTCCACCCCATGTGCTCTGCCTTCCCCGTGACGACAACTCGGCCGATGGGCTGCAGCCAATCAGGGAGTAATACGTCCTAGGCGGAGAATAATTCTCCTTAAAAAGGGACGGGGTTTCGCCATTTTCTCTCTTGCACTCTTGCTTTTGCTCTTGCACTCTAGCGCTCTTGCGCTCTGGCTCCTAAAGATGTAAGCAATAGAGCTCTTGCTCTCTTGCACTCTTGCTCCTGAAGATGTAAGCAATAAAGCTTTGCCGCAGAAGATTTCGGTTTGCTGCGTTCTTCCTGGCCGGTCGCGAGAACGCGGGTAAGATTAGGTCACATTGTTGTTCCTCCTATAGGGTTGCAGACCCCTTTAGCTCCTTGGGTACTTTCTCTAGGTCCTGCATTGGGGGCCTTGTGTTCCATCCAATAGATGACTGTGAGCATCCACTTCTGTATTTGCAAGGCACAGGCATAGCCTCACTAGAGACAGCTCTATGAGGGTCCTGTCAGCAAAATCTTTCTGGCATATGGAAGACTGTCTGGGTTTGGTGGTTGTATGTGGGATGGATCCCCAGGTGGGGAAGTCTCTGCATGGTCCTTCCTTTTGTCATTAGCTTTTAAGAAGGCTGAGGCGTTTAACTTTTGGAGTCAGATGACATGCTGCAATTGATGCCATTCCTTTAACTTCATTTGTATTCAATTTTCTATTAAATTAAATTTCTCTTTCCCAGATCCTAAATCTGCATTCTTGTTATTATTAAATTTTATTCCTCTAGAGCTATTTTATTGAATGATAGTAAAAATAATTTAAAAAGCATATCATAAAAAGGAGATAATTCTATATAGCAAACAATTACTTTGATGAAATATTTGCATTGTAAGCATATGGACTTGAATTAATCTCCAAAATTGATGCAAACAAAAAACAAAACAAAACAAACAAATAAACAAACAAACCAACAAAAACTTTGAACATTATGGCACACACTTTTAATACCAGAGCAGGAAAGGTAGAAATAATGCAGATAGACAGGGGATGTTGCTGTCAAGCTTACTTAACCTACTTGGTGTATTCCAGGACAGTGAGAGACACTGCCTCAAAATCCAGGACAGTGAATGAGAAATAACACTGACATTGTTGACTCAGACATTCACACACACACACACACACACACACACACACACACACACACACACAGAGAGAGAGAGAGAGAGAGAGAGAGAGAGAGGGAGAGAGAGGGGGAGGAGAGGGAGAGGGAGGGAGAGGGGGGAGAGGGAGAGAGAGGGGGAGGGAGAGAGAGGGAGAGAGAGAGACAAATTAAAATAAAAAAAAAACCCTACTACTTGTAATACTGTAGAACACCTGTTATGGCAAATCATGGTTGTAAACTTGTCATACATGGAAATAAAGTACTATGGTAAAGAAATGCCTTTATCAGATCAACTGGTACACATGTCTATGCGACATTTTCTTTATGCTAATTGTCTTATTTTAATGCTTTACTACTGTGAAAGCATACATGACCAATAGCAACATGAGACAAAATAGTTTACTTCAACTCACAGTTTATAGTTCATCATTGAGGGAAGTTAGTCCAAGAACTCAATGCAGGAATTCGGTGGAAGGAACTGAAGCAGGGGCCACGGGGAAATACTGCTTACTGGCTTATTCATTATAGCTTTATTAGTCTGTATTCTCATAGCACCTTTGTTCATCTTTCCAGAGGTGGTACTGCCCCCAGTGTGTTGAGCCTTCTCACATCACCTTAATCAGGTAAATGCCTTTATAGACTTGACTACAGAAAATATTGTCTCAATGGAACCCTATTCTAAGATAATGCTACCTTGTGTTAAGTGAACAAAGAGCTAACTGAGGACACTCTGTCATTATAGGCCAAACACATAGTGAGTGCCAAATACATAGTCAGTGGTACTACCCCCAGGAAGGTTGACATGAGTGTATAAGAAAAGTATCGGCTAACTTAGGAGATAACTGAGCAGAAAAGAACACTCACAGCTGCAGCAGAAGACAAAGTTTTCTGGTGGGTCTGATACTGCTGGCTTCTACAGGTATCTGAATCACATTAGCATACCAATATGTGGACATACTAGCATATAAATTAGTTAAAAATCAAATATTATTTAAAAATAAAGTAGCTGTACATAAGTCTGGAAGCAAGCCACAAGCAGTATTTGTCCATGATTTCATATTCTTCTGTGAATTTTTGCCCTGACTTGACTAAATGATGAACTGTGTCTTGTAAGATAAAACACACTCTTTGTTCCCCAAGTAGCTATTTTCCATGGTTTTTAAACAGCAATAGAAAGCAAACTATTTTAGAGATTTGCTGTGGTGAACAGACTCCATGACCAATACAACATGAAATTGGAGCTTCCCTACAGGTTCAGAGTTTCAGTCAATTATCATCAAGGTGGAAGCATGGCAGCACGTGTCAGCAACAGGCAGCCATGGTATAGGCAGAGCTGAGAGTTCTACATCTTTATCTAAGGGATTCTAGGAGAAGACCGAATCCAACACGGCCACACTCCCTGTGGTAAACATATTCAAACATCATACAAACTATGACAAAAACAGGTACAATGAAGTGGAATTCTATTTTCAGACATGAACACATTGACTTTGGAAATTGTAGTAGAAATATTTTGAATATTGAGCTGGAAAAGCCAGTAAGTTCTCCAAGGTTGATGGGCTGCTGTTTGGAATTTTAGAAGATTAGAATTCCGAACAAAATATGGAAGATTGAGTTATGCCTTAAGACGTTTAAGAGTAACCACCACTTTGATGTACATAGCAACCTTATTTAAAATAGCCAGAAGGTGAAAACAGCCCAGATGTCCCTAAACAGAGGAATGGATTAAAAAAAAATGTGGTATATTTACACAAAGGAGTATAACTCAGTCATTAAAAACAATGACTTCATGAAATTGTCAGGCAAATGGGTGGAACTTTAAAATACCATTCTGAGTGAGGTAACACAGTCAAAAAAGAATTCACATGGTATGAACTCACTGATAAGTGGATATTAGGAAAAAAGCTTGGAATGCCCATGTTACAACTCAGTCTATATGAAGCCCAAGAAGAAGGAAGACGAATGTGGAGGATTCAGTCCTACTTATAGTGGAATACAAAATAATTCTGGCAGGTAGAGGGTAGGAGGTATTGGGAGGAATAGTTGAGGGGGAGAGAGAAACAGCAGGAGCAGGATGAGATGTGGGAAGAGACAGAAGATATGTGTGGTGGATCAGGAATTTGAACAAAGATATGTAGCAATGGGGAATGGGGAACAGGGGGCAGCCAACAGAAAGTTCCAGGTGCCAGAAAAGCAGGAGGCTCCCAGGACCCAAAAGTATTGACATTAGCTAAAATATCCAATAAAGGGAAGAGAGAATCTGTAGAGACCATACCTAGAGATTTAAGCATGGCCACCTGTTGAGGAATGGGACCACCAACACTTCTCAAAATTTTAACCCAGAATTTCTCCTGTATAAAGGAAATTTAGGGGCAAATTATGGAGTGGAGACTGAAGGAAAGGTATCCAGAGACTTCCCTACCTGAGGATCCATCCCATATAGAGACACCAAACCCAGTCACTATTGCAAAGGCCAAGAAGTGCTTCCTAACAGAAGCCTAATATAGCTGTCTCCTGAGAGGCTCTGCCAGTGCTTGACAAATACAGAGGCAGGTGCTCACAGCCAGCCATTGGACTGAGTACAAGTATCCCCATGGAGGTGTTAGAGAAGAATGAAGGAGCTGAAGGGGGTTGCAATCCCATAGGAAGAACAAAAATATCAACTAATGAGACATCCCCTCCCCCCCCCCGAGCTCCCAATGCTAAACCATCAACAAGAGTACACATAGATGGACCCAACGTCATGTGTAGCACAGGATGGCCTTATCTGGCATCAGTGGGAAGAGAGATCTTTGGTCCTGTGAAGGCTTGATGCCCCAGTGTAGGGGAATGCTAGGGTGGTGAGACAGATGTGGGTTGGTGGGTGGTGGAGCGCCCTCATAGAGACAGGAGGAGGGGGGTATGATAGGAGGTTTTCAGAGGGAAACTGGAAAGGGCCATACAATTTGAAATGTAAATAAATAAAATAACCAATAAAATTAATAAAAAGAAGGTAATTTTTAAAAGTTTGAGTCCAAGAAAAGAAGAGAAGAAAGGAGGGGAGGGGAGGGGAGGGGAGGGGAGGGGAGGGGAGGGGAGGGGAGGGGAGGAGAGGAGAGGAGAGGAGAGGAGAGGAGAGGAGAGGAGAGGAGAGAAGAGGAGAGGAGAGGAGAGGAGAGGAGGAGAGGGAGAGGAGAGGAGAGGAGAGGAGAGGAGAGGAGAGGAGAGGAGAGGAGAGGAGAGGAGAGGAGAGGAGAGGAGAGGAGAGGAGAGGAAAGGAAAGGAAAGGAAAGGAAAGGAAAGGAAAGGAAAGGAAAGGAAAGGAAAGGAAAGGAAAGGAAAGGAAAGGAAAGGAAAGGAAAAGAAAAAGGAGTTGAAGCATACCTGGTAGTTTGAGAGTGATTTTATCTTTAAAATTTTTAAAGACTGTGGGACTATGAAAAGTTGGGCTATATTTTATATTCTAATATTAACAGTAGGTCATAAGAACAAGAAATTCAAAGTTATCTTTGAATATATATTCAGAACAAGGCCTGTCTGGGCTGTGTGATACCCACTCAAAAATAAGGAGTAAAAGAAAACAAAAACATGTTAATGGAGATTTCCAGTACAGGAAAGAGGCAGGATTGATCCAAGATTGGTCTTTTTGATATACTGGTGAGTCTCAATGTCTGAGAGAAGGTAGAGATGTCACCTTACTATGATTGGTAGGTGATAAAACCAGGGATGATGAAAATTAGTAACTATGCCATCAGAATGTTGCCAACTCATTTTCAAATACATTGAACAAAGTTGCAAAGAAGCATCCTCCTTAGAGTGAATGCACAAGGGGCTCTAAATACTCTGCTTCCACAATTCTAAAGTATAAATCTGCATTTGTAAATTAACACATCTGAACTGTGGTTGCACCTAGCAATTTAAAAGAATTATTCTTTCTGTGTTTATATCTCTGTTTCTCTCTCTTTCTCTCTCTCTGGAGTTGGGTCTGGGGCCGGGTATACATGTTAGAGTATGTAAATGGAGAGCAGAGGACCTTGGTTCTCTGCTTTCACATGTTAAGCTAGTTTTTCAATTACTTAAGTGTAAATTTGATCCCCATGCTCCTTCATTATAAATATGATGTGTCATTTTCCTATCAAAAGCATTTGGGAAATGGATGCATACCATATTAATCTTACAAGGCAAAGCAAGCCCTGTATTGTTTATTTTCATAACATTTTATAATTCAGAGTACCTCAAGCTCACATTTCCTCATCTTTCACAGCAGGTGAACACACCCAGAAAATCCTTGGGCGGAGAGATAACTCCTTCATGAACTACTAGCCATGCAAGATCAGGAACCAGGTTAAATCTGCAGAAACCATATTAAAAAGTCAGTACTGTGTACCAGATGTGCAGCTCAGTCTTTATGAAGGTCCCCTAACAAATGGAGCAGTCCTTAAAGCTGTTGCCTGTCTATGGAATCCGTTCCACAACTGGGCTTCCTTGTGGGATATGATGCACTTTACCATGTAGATACTTGATGTGCCATGGGGTTGGGGGGCAGCCTTTCAGAGGAGAAGGGGAGGGAGGATGGGGGAGAGACTGGGTGAGGGGAAGACTGAGAGAGGAGGCAGCGATCAGGATGTAAAATGAATACAAGGTAAAGTTTAGAAGAAAAATATTTGGTTCTGGTTGCACATGCTCTACCAATGCAGAGCAGAGATAGAAGACTCCTGGACCTTGCTGGCCATCTGGTTTAGCTTAGTTGTGCCACCAGTCCAGTTAAAAATCCTGTCTCAAGATATAAGGTAAAGAGTGCCTGAGGAACTACACCTGAAGTTAACCTCTGACCCTGCCAATGTACATATACATAGAACCAGAGAACTTTCATGAAGTCCTACAGGGATCCTTCTCTTACAGTGTGTGCAGTTCCATGCCTTTGTTCAGATGTTGCTCTTTTCCCTGTCATACTTGCAACAGGTTGTTCTGTGGAGCACAGATTAATACCACTTGTCTTCACAGCCTCCCACTCTCTGTCTCTTTTTATCTCTGTCTCTCTAGCTCTTTCTGATGCAGATACAATCCTTACCCACAAGTGCAATGTAAATTTCTTGTTCTCTTTGACCTATGTTCTAGTTTCCATTCTGTTGTTATCATAAAACTCTGACCAGAAGCTACTTAGCAGGGAGGAAAGAGTTAATTTTAGATTATGAGATTCAGTTAACCAGTGATAGAAGTTGAAGCAGGAACTTGAAGAAGAAACTATGAAGAAACATTGCTTGTTGGTTCACTCAAGCTCATGTTAGCTACCTTTCTTACACTGTCCAGGACTACCTCATCAGGGAAGAGTGCCACCCACAATGGGCTAGGTTGCTTTGCAATGTTAACAATCAAGTCAATCCTCCACAGACATGCCCGTTGGCCAGTGTGTCCTAAGCAATCCCTCAGTTAAGACATTTTTCTCAGAAATCTGGAGGCTGTCTCATGTTTTCAGTTAAAGTTCATTATTATAGTGTATATATACACACCTCTAATCACAGCACTTGTTAAACAGAACCTGAAAGATCTCCATGAGTTTTGGGCCAGCCAGTTCTGTCTAACAAGTTCTTATCTAAAAGCAACAACCAACACTAAGCTAACAAGGATAGCCACAATAGCATAAACTATTACTTCAAGGATGTTTCCAACACACATCTCCATTTTCTTATGCATATAGGAGTTACTATTTTCCTGGGAACAAATACTATATACACCTATTCCTTTCACCCCATTAGTATTAATGTAGAACAGAGAAGTGGATATTATTTGTAAAGCCCTAATGGGCTGTGAAGACAGCTTATCAGGTAAAGGACCTGTGTTCTATCTCCCAGAGGCCATGTGAAAAAGGCATGTACAACCAGATAACCTTAATTCCCTGATTTTGGTGACCTGAGAGGAACATCTTGAGACCTCTTTGGCCTGTTAGTCTAGTGAAATCTGTGAGTTTTAATTCCAAAGATAAGTCTCAGAACATAAAGTAGTGCATAATTGAAGAAAGCCACCTTATAGTGAACAATGCCTTCCACATGCATGTATACACATATGCATACATACATATACTACATGTATTCACACAAACATTCATACACACATGCATGAACAAAAACACCTTTTTGAGAAATTAATAAATATCTCCTATACTAGGTACTGCCTGCATGGAACTTAGGGAGAAATCATACTTTCAAAGAGTTTATCTTTTTTAAAATGATATTTTAAAGTAAGTAAGTAATAAAGTAAGTAAGTAAGTAATTTTCTACACTTGATATTTTATTCCTTCCCATCCACCCTCCCACTGTTCCACATCTCATACCTCCTCCCCAACCCCCTGTCTCCAGGTGGATGTCCCCACCCTCCCACCGCCCACCCCACCTGACCTCTAAAATCCCTGGGGCCTCCAATCTCTAGGTGCATCATCTCTGAATAAACAGAGACCTGGAAGTCCTCTATTGTATGTGTGTCTGGGGCTTCATATCAGTTGGTGTATGCTGCCTGTTTGGTGGTCCAGTGTTTGAGAAATCTTGGGGGTTCAGGTAAATTTAGACTGCTGTTCCTCCTACAGTATCACACTTCTCCTCAGCTTCTTTCAGCCTTCTCTAATTAAACAATGGGAGTTAGCTTCTTCTGACCATTGACTGGGTGCAAATATCTGCATCTGACTCTTTCAGCTCCTTGTTGGGTCTTCCAGAGTGAGGTCATGCTAGGTCCTTTTTGTAAGTACACCATAGCCTCAGTAATAGTGTCAGGCCTTGGAACCTCCCCTTGAGCTGAATCCCACTTTGGGCCTGTTCTTGGACCTGCTTTTCTTCAGACTTCTCTCTATTTCCATCCCTGTAATTATTTCAGACAGGAACAATTATGGGTCAGAGTTGTGACCATGGGATAGTCATCCTCTCTCTGATTTGATGCCCTGTCTTCCTGCTGGAGATGGGCTCTATAAGTTCCTTCTCCCTACTGTTGGGCATTTCATCTGGGGTCCCTCCTTTTGTGTCCTGAGTGTCTCTCACCTCCCAAGTCTTTGGTGCATTCTGGAGGGTCCCCCCCCAATCTCTAATCTCAAGAGGTTGCCTATTTATAATGTAGGTTTTCTACCTGTGCATATTAAAAGGCAGAGTCTTTCTGAAATGTGTATCACTATTTGATGGCCATTGGCTTTTTGGATGCTAAGTTTATTTGGAATTCATTATTAATCTATACTTTTCTCACGCACTGAGCTACAGTCCAATTTCTGCAGAGTCTCTTCATTCCTCCCATATGAGTCTAGCTGTGCATGCTCATCTTGTTGTCAAATTCACCTGACTGATAGATTTTCTAGAACAATTGAAAACACTAAATAAGCAGCCCTGATCTATTTTTTATGGCTGACATTCATTCCAGAAAACAGCAAATGTTATTCCAAGATGAAAGCATCAATATTTCCTGAAGGTTTCATTTGGCTATAAATCATGTGGCTTATTTCCATTGTATTTTTAATGTAAAAAGAGATTTTATATATATATATATATACACACACACACACACACATTTTTTTCCTTAGGATATGTTGCAACAAAGTGTGATATTAGTAAGGATTTCAGGGAAGATGGCTGTCATCGTCACTGTTATAAAAGAGTTAAAACTATATTTAATATGACCATACTTTCTAAAATATCATGAATATTGACTAATATAAATTGATGCAATCAAGAGTTCCAAGACAGGATATTCAAGTACAGATTCTTCTCATCCACAGTACCCTCAAACTTTCACTTTTTCCATGTTCCAAAGTCATCTTCACTCAGCTGTCATAGCTTGTGAACCTAAGACATCCCCCAGCAGCTTTCAACAGCTAACAATCCTGCTTGCCATTTGAATAACCTTCAGTGATAAAACAACCAAAGACCCAGTGCACAGACAAAGAATTCTGGGGGTAATAGTTTTCAAAAAAATGACATTTGAAGGGAAACCTATGAGTCTTGAAAGAAGTTTGTCAAGTGACATAAGCCAAACCCAGAAAGATAGAAACAAAATGCTCTCCCTCATTCATAGATCCCAACTTCTAATGTTTGCATATTTGTAAGTAAGGTATGTAAGAATATATAAAATCTATGAAACAAAATAAAGGAGAGAGGGAAAGCCTGTGCTGACCAAAGGGAATTGAAATAACTACTATGTAACTACAGTTGCAAGGGGTCTACTAGAGAGGTAGGGTGCAAGTTTCCAGAGAAATACAGAGGTGGAGATAAGAGGAACAACAAAAAACAATTTTTGTTTAAAATGTCATAGATTATGCACAAGTATAAGGACCTTAATTCAAACTCCCAACTCTCATGTTAAAAGCCAGGTATCATATGCTAACACGTAACTTTAGTCTCACTGAGGCAGAGCAGGATTAGAGATGGGAGGTTCAGTGGAATTAATGACAGAAACCCCAGCTCCAGTTTCAGTAAGAGACATTGTCTGGAGGGAATAAATATTATGAAACAGGACACCTGATGCCCATTTATGGCCTCCATATACATAGGTACAGGGAGACGACCAGTAACACAGAGACAGAAAGGCAGAGACACAGAAAGAAATACACTAACAGTGACAAAGTATATTCAAGTATTACTTCCTTAAACACACACACACACACACACACACACAGAGAGAGAGAGAGAGAGAGAGAGAGAGAGAGAGAGAGAAACCGTGATTAGTACTAACTACTTTATAGATGAAGGAAAATTGACTTAGAAAGATTAAGAAAATTGCTCTAAACCACACAACTTACAAGTGACAAAAGACTAAAAGTGTTTGACTTCCTGTTCTAATACAGAAGAGATAAGGAAAGTTAAAGGCCCTTTAAAGAGTTCCTTCTTCATCATTCTACTGAAATTAAGAAGACAGGGTTAGGGGGAAAATGAAGTGGTGGAATTTATTTTGATTCACTTTCCATACTAAGTACCTCCACATGTAGAACCTCCAGCTGTTCCTCCCTCCCTTATCCTTAGATTACGGAGAGCACCCATCTATATAGGTGTCACCTCCCCTAGTTTCTCCACCAACTCTGCATATCATGTCTATGCAGGACTAGGGAAATCCTCTCTCGGTGAGGCTGGACAAGGTAGTTCATTTAGTGGAAGAGTAGACACAAGCAGCCAGAAATTAGATTCAGATAGAAACTCCACTCACATTGTTGGGCACCAAGCTGCTCTTCTGCTACATATGTTCTGGGAGCCTAAGTCCATCCCATGATTACTCTTTGGTTGGTGATGCAGTCTCTGGGAAGAACCAAGGATCCAGGTTAGTTGACTCTCTTGTTCTTCTTATGGATACCTGTCATCTTTGAGTCCTTCAATCCTTCTCCTAATTATTCCCTAAGACTCTTCAAACTCCCAATCTCCTCTAATGTTTAGCTGTGGGTCTTTGTATTTCTTTCCATTGGCTGCTGGCTGGAGCCTCTCAGAGGACTGTTATGTTCAGTTTCTGTCTACAAGCATATTATAGTATCATTAATAGTGTCAGGAATTGGTTATGAAACATGGGGCAGGTCTCAATTTGGGGCAGTCATTGTTTGGCCATACCCTCAATCTATATCTTTGTTCCTGCTCATTTTGTAGGCTGGTCAAATTTTGGTTTGAAGGTTTGAAAGTAGGTTGTTGTCCTTATCCCTTTACTGGGAGTCCTGACTGCATATAGGAAGTGGCCACATCCAGATCCATATTCTCCATTTCTGGGAAACTCTCCTAGAGTTTCTGTACCAAAGCCCCTGAGTCCTCCCGCATCCCAGGTCTCTGGCATATCCTAGAGATTGCCCCCAACCAGCCAGCAATGATCCCCCTCTCGCTCCCCTACTCTCCCTACATCTGATCCCCCAACCTGCTCCATTCCCCTCTTCCCATCCCTAACCCAGTTTCCCCCTTCCATCCACCTCAATATTTGTTTTGTTTCCATTTCTGAGAAACCATCCTCCCTTGGAGTTTTCCTGTTCTCTGACTTCTTTGAGTCTGTTGATTATGGCGTTGTGTAATAAAGAAAGAAAAAGAAGACATCAGTTTGAGAGGGAGTGAGGCAGGCCATGGAAGTGACTACAGGAATCAGACATGGGGGAGGTTGGAGGAAAAGACAGAAGAAAAATTATATAATTACATTTAATTATTTTTTTTAAAAAATAATAAAATTATTTAATCAAAGAAATAAAAGTTAAGAGAGGAATAATGGTCATCTTCCATGCACATTGTTTTTCTGCCAAGTTAATTTCTGTTCATCTACATTTTGGTCAGACCCACCAAGTTCCATCTACTCATATGGAGATATCATCAAGTACCAGCTACATGTTCCATGTTTCCTTGAGGTAGCCTCATTCCACATAATACAGTGTCAATGTTCATTGGAACTACTTTTGTCTAAACACCTGCAAACATCTGATTTTACTCTATGTCATTTAATTCCAAAAAAATTCCTAAACCCCCAAACTGTTAAACTATCAAAAGGCTCAAGTTACAATTGATTACCTATTACATTCACCAGAGGCAATATTGTACACAATTGTAATATGCCAGTTGCCTGGGAAAAGATGTCTCTGCACACTCTTTTGTTTCAGTCCATATGAACTGTATTTTCTCATTTTCAGATATGGAAAAATTACAACTCAAGGTTACCTGAGTTAACAAATATTGGCCAGTGTTAACTCTCTGCTGCTCCACAAATGATAAAATGATAATCATACAAAATATCCAGCAAATGATTTCGAATCATACGTCCAGTGCCCCCCTCCCACCCTGTGTGTGTGTGTGTGTGTGTGTGTGTGTGTGTATGCATTCACTCTACATTTCTATTGTCATTGGATTTGTGTTTTATGCGGAAAAAACTCATAAAAAGCCTCCTCTCATATTATTTCTTTCTTCCAGAGAGGAGCTGAATAAACAGTTTTCCTGGTGTGGGGCCACTGTGGCTCACTTGTCAAAATGAATTTATTGTTCTGATATTTAGGTATTTATTGTTGACATAAGACTCTACACAATGGATTTGAAAAATTGAGCTGACGGGAGGTTCATTTCTTAGGTGTTATCAAATGCAATTTTTTCAATATAATGCAGGTACCATGAGGTTACAAGCTTATTGCATTCATATTCAATGACACTCTATAATCCTGAAAATAAATTCCTGGAATACTTTTATAAAAAGTTTCTTATTGATAATACTTCTTACTCCAACCCCATCAGTCATTTGTGAGAAGAGGGTAGCATAGTCTAAGTAGGAAAGGCTGTAAAAGAGTTTGAGATAATGGAAAAACAAAACAAAACAAAACAAAACAAAACAAAACAAAACAAAATAGGAGAGGAGGTATACACCCAGAATCTCAGTTCTAGAGAGCAATAGGGGGAATGTTTAAACTTAAAGGTCAATCTCAACTAAACAGCAAGTTCAAGACATCCTGAGACCTTATTCCAGAAAGAAAAAGTAAAGCATTGGTCAATCAAATATCAGAATATAATTAAGGCTGAGCCACGTTTAACTTGAATGCAAAGTGTATTCTAAAGAACCACCAAACTGATATACACAGAAGCTCTACTGGTTCACATTCATACCAGCAATGTGTAAGACTTCTCTTTTGACCACATTCTCTCTGCTATTGTTGCTAGTTGCAACCATTCAGACTCATGTGAAATGGAATCTCAACTTAGTTTTAAAACTGGTGTTCTCTGATAGGTAGATATGTTAAACGTTTTCCTCTTTGTTGGTCATCTATATGTCTTTTATTTTATAGATGTATTTTATTATTTTTCAATTAATGTGCATTCGTCAGTCTGTACTGTTCTATGCAGATGTTCACAAAGGCCAGAAGAGAAAATTGTATCCCTGATGTTGATGTTACTGTGACTGAGTCACTTACATAGTTGCTGGGAATGAAATCTGTGTCCTCTAGATGGTGAGCAAGTTCTCTCAACAACCAAGGTATTGTTCTAGCCCCTGGCCTTCATTTTCAGAGAACTGACTGCTCATTTCAATAGTACATGTAGCAACTGTTCCTAGATATTTGTCTGAATGATCAAGTCAACATGTCAGCAAATAACTTGTACAACCACATTTTTGTAGCAATATTCACAATAGCTAAAGCAAACTAGGTTTCCAACAGTAGAATAATGAATTAAGTAAACGTTGCATGTATATGTAAAAGAATTATTTTCAGTCAGTAGGAAAAACAGCTATTTCATTGAAAAAAAAACACAAATGTGTGCAGCTAAATGTAGACACAGTAAGCAAATTCAGTCAGTATCAGAAAGATAAAGATCATGTTTTCTATTTTTTGATGACAGCACATTTTTTATATAAATAAAATTTTTATGAATATAAAACATGAAATTAGAATCAAAGCTGTCCAGAAACAAAGGAGATTAGTAGAAAGAAAGTGGTTTCAAGAAGTGGGTGATGGTTTATAGGATGATAACATGCAAATTTACATTCTTGTACAAAAATGTTCCAGTGACCTAGCACCATGTGCACTGACTCTTCCTAGCAAACCAATGAAAAGAATGTCTGTGATTCCAAGTCATACTCGAGGAGCTGAGAAGATGGGGTGACTCCAGAGTGCTCAAGACCTTTTATTTTATGTGTACCAAGATAAAGCACTCCATTAGGCAAATACTTTGCCTTTTTCATAGTATTCAATCAGTTTCCAGAAAGCCCATGTTATGGCAAACTAAGCACAGGGTCCCCAATTAAAGAGCTAGAGAAAGTACCCAAAGAGCTGAAGAGGTTTGCAGCCCTATAGGAGGAACAACAATATGAACTAACTAGTACCCCCAGAGCTCCATGGGACTAAACTACCAATCAAAGAAAACACATGGTGGAGCTCATGGCTCTAGCTTCATATGTAGCAGAGGATGGCCTAATTGGCCATCAATGGGAGGAGAGGCCATTGGTCTTGTGAAGGTTCTATTCCCCAGTATAGGATATTGCCAGGGCCAGGAAGCAGGAGTGGGTGGGCTGGGGAGCAGGGGTGGGGTGAGGGAATAGGGGATTTTCTTTGGAGAGGAGACTAGGACAGGGGATAACATTTGAAATGTAATATATAGAAAATATCTAATTAGAAAAAAAAAAGAAGAAGCTAAGAACTAAACATAGTAGGAACTGCACAGATAGGTCAATCAACAAAGTCCTTACCAGGAATGTGTGAGGAACTAAGTTTGATAACATACTCGGAATACATGTGAACTGTCTGAGCATAGTGCAATATGTTTATCATCTCAGTAATGGGGAGGCAGAAACAAGAGGATCCTGGGGCTCACTGGCCAGCTAGCATAGGTTGCTTAAGGAATTCTACTGAGTAATCTTACATCAAAAGTAAAATGGGTAATTTCCAAGAAACAACACTTAAAATTCACTATTAGCCCTCATATTCATATACAGGATCATACAGAATAAAATAAGGAAATAAAGAAAAAGTCTAAAAATCAGAAAAAGAACAACTCAATAGTTCTTAAAATTTTGTCATGGCAGAACTTCAAATTTTAACTTAGATCTTGCTCTCAGTTAACTTTCTGTCATCTGTGGACAGAACTTTAAAATAAAGTCACAAAAAACATTGTCAGATGAGTGTGTGGTTCATTGTTTTAGGATTACCACCCCCAAATCCCAATAACTCCTATTGAAGGAATCACTGAAGAGTGATCAGGAATGAAGGGAAGGCCATAACGTAAGTACACACTGAAGAAAGAAGAATATAGCCATTGGTATAGACTGAAGAAGATAAAAAACAAGAGTCTCCTTGACAATCCCCTAATGTTAAACTGCAAGCACTCTAGCCTCAGCTCCAATGGCATATAGATGGACTCCATGACTATCCTGGGAGCTACACTGAGTCTTGTAGGAACTTCAGCAGTGTCCGGGGGAGGGACAACCCCATTTCCAGAGCCAAATTTGCAGAGTGCTCTAACAGTACATGGCAGTGTAATGACATCATAAACCTTACATACAGCTATCTCCTAAAGCAATGCACAAATAGATATAAAGTGGAGAATAGTGTTACACTCACAGGTCTTATGGTCAAACACCTGAGTAGTAATGAGAAATAAACAAACAAACTAACAAACAAAAAACCTCTTTTACTTGAAAATCACATTGAAATATTCTCTAGGAGAATGCCTGATCACATGCAAAAAGGCTTCAGGAAACTGTGAACATCACAGGAAATGCTAGGGATTGCATAATATGTGTTTCTCATATGTATTTTGCCTGGGAATTACCTTCTCCCTCTGAAACCAGTAAGAGAGAATGCCAGTTTATTTTGTGTGAATAGACACTACTGACAACTCTCCCACCAGGATTTTTGTATCTCTAATGTATTAATAATTTCTCTAATATACATGTTACTGTAAAGGGCAGTCCACATCAAAATTCCTGTTGAATTCCAAGTCTACGAACTTAAAGAACATAAGTTCTAATTTTTGTTCCACTATGTATTTCAGGAATGGGGATAATATCTCAGGGTGCTTGTGAGGCAATTTGTTAAGGTTCACAACAGTAGAGCTTTGTTACAAAGAGGATGATGTAGTCTAGGGGCTTAGCGCTTGCCTAACATGCTCAAGGCTCTGGGTTCTGTCCTCTGCTCCAAAGAAAATGAGGAGGAGGAGGAGAAGGAGGAGGAGGAGGAAGAGGACATAGATGGAGGACAGGAATAACTGATGGGGTTTCATCTCACAGTGTTTCTCTTCCACAGGAAAGAGTGATAGAGGAAGATGAGCCCACTGTGCTGGGTTGAACATCAAATAACCTGGGCTCTGAAACACGGAAGCCTACTGATTCTGCTTTGAATAACTGAGAACCCATTTCCGGGAAAGTAACCTAGCTTCCTTTTGAGACATTGACAAATACTTTCAAAAGAGTGAAAGTGGTGCCTGGATTCAAATGAACTGAGACAGAAGAGAGCTATTCCTGTATTTGATTTTCCTCTAAGGGCATAAATATTAATACAGTCACCATTTTCAAGAGGGTGAATCACTAAATCTGTGGAGCCCACAGGGACAGCATCTTCTCTGGGATTGTACTGTGATGCATAGTCCCCCCCGTCCCCCCCGCCCCGCCCCTAAGCACAGTGATGCATTGTCCTCCTGGGCAAAAATCTTAAAGGATGAAACTCTACACCCCAGTGGAAGGTAGAGGGACCTGAATAGAACCAGGAAGCAGGGAAAAATGGTAAGGCAGCAGGCAGGCTGCTTGTCTCTATCAGCTCTAGGATTACTCCATCTTAAATCCTTCATTTTTCTTTCTCTGCCCACTACCACCAAGCACTGGTACCACTAACATTGCTACCTGGAGGGCAAGGAAAAATCTGGTGATGATGTTGTGGTTTATATTGTTATAAAACAGAGCAGAGTCACTGCTGACCTATGATAGAGAATTACACCACAGACATTTGGTTAGAAATAGAAATAGACAGTGTATTAAGAAATAGAAAACACCCCTAAGAATATGAGTGAACTAAACAAACTGGCGGAGGGCTTCTGAAGCACTAGGACACTAAGCTCATGGCCCCTACTAGACGTCCACATAAAACCCACCTTCTCTGTGTCTGTGTAACACAGAGTTTTATGACACATGATGTTCATTACATGTAACCAAGGTGGAGAAGTGTTTGTAGTCTTCCTCTGTCAATTGGCTTCTTTCACATTCATCTTGATGCTGTGGTTGCCACACTCTTCTCTCTTGCTATATGGCAGATATTTAGCTCACTCTTATTCCAAGTATAACTGACCTACCAGGAATGTAGCGTCCTAAAGAGACAGTTGTGTACCTCTCTTTGGCTGCCATTCATTTCAGTGGATCCTGAGATAATGGATTTTCTCTAGGAGAATCCTATGCTTGACAAAGGAAAACCTTGAAGGTTCATGACCAGTTAAAAGTGAGGCCTATCTCTACAAAAACTTGTCAGGTCTTACTAAGATTATATGCCCTAGTACAGGGCAATACCAGGGCCAGGAAGCAGGAGTTGGTGGGTTGAGGAGCAGGGTGGGGGGGAGCATATAGGGGAATTTTGGGATAGAATATATTAAAAAAAACTAAATAAAAAAAAAAGAAAAAAAAAAAAACAACTTGCCAAATAAAGTTTGTAAGAGGTACTGGAGATGAGGAAATGATAAACTTGAGCATCTTTTGACTAGAACTGCATAGTTGTGTATACGCTAAGCCTAAACATTGCCTTAATGTCCCATTAAAGACTTAATGATCCCGGGAAGACAATGAATCCTGCTCAATATTATTTTGCCACTTATTGGCTTATTAAGGATGGGCAGCTGAGACTGACTTATTAGGCTTACCAGGACTCAGGCTATAAAACTATGAATTCAAATGAAAGAAGATTCATCTAACATTCTCTGAATCTGTACATTCCCTTCTAAAACTCACTGAACTACCAGTAGCTCACTACTTTTAATTCTATCCTTGGCAGCTCAAAGACCCTCTAGGTGCTCCCTCAGACTCTCTCCCCATCTCTATTAGGCCCCACTATGGCTGCCAGTGGCCATGATACTATATCTACCCTAATAGTTTGGGAAAATGAAGAACATGGTCTTTTCAGATATCCCATCACTCAGGCCATTGCAGCTCTCCCTCCTAACTAAGCTTGTCTGTTGACTTAACAGTCTTTTTTTCTCTGCAGGGCCATTTCTGAGGGCACTCTCCTTTTACCTGTTTTTTTGTTTTGTTTTGTTTTGTTTTGTTTTGTTTTGTTTTGTTTTTCACAAACCTGCAGCTTTCTTTTGTAAGCCATAACAACCCACACTACTTCTTCCCAAAAATTTTCACTGTGAAACAAAAATAGTCATCTAGTGTAAATAGAGAAATTTAGTCATTCCTAAAAAGCACAAGGTAATACTGATTAATATTACAACTCTTAAAACTAAATGGAGTAAAAAAGAAACAAATAAACAAAACGGTATACTGTAAAATAAAAGTTTCCAGCTGAAAGTTGCCACATTCTTCTGTGGCCTTTTCTCTCCTCTCATGATGAGTCACATCTAAATTTAACTCTATTGGATACCTAGTCTTGAAATGGAATTTGCTTTTGTAATCCATGATGACTTAATGCCCAAAATGCCTAAATATCATTCTACATTATCTTCAACACTCCCTCAGGGAAGCCTGCTGTGGAACTTTCAAGGGTTGTTCCAGTGGAGCTAAGATTGAGAGCATGGGCCTCTATTCAATCTTCCAGATCAGGGGAAAAACGTGGAGACAATAGCTGGTTAGCAACTAGGAAGACGATCAGATATCATATCCTACCAGAAAAACGTTTTCTACTTCACAATTCACAGCTCAGCTGGGATTCTGACTACATGTGTAGAACTAGGTTCACAGAACCACTTCCCAGGGACTAACACAGAAGGAAATGAATTTCTTTTGATATCCATGTATCTGTCAAGCTTTGAGGCAAACTGATCTTTTAAGAGAAACCTTGTCTTTTTCCACTTGTTTAAGAACAGGTCTTAAGTTATACAGGCCAGTCTTGCATCTCTCAAATTCTAAAACTAAAAATCTGTGCCACCATACACAGACATCTCTGGAACCTGGGCGACCCAGCCAGGCACAGATAACTGTGCCACATCCAAGGATTTTGGAAAGCAATTTTAAACATGGATTTGCTTTCTATCTGACTAGGCCTATTTTTTTATCGAGGGTCCCAGTCTCACTTTTATGTAACTTGCCCTAAACAATGCATTTCTAATAGTATAAAGAAAAACAGGAACTACTGGTGTGGAATCTGTCACTTTCATTAAATTCAATGAATTCTCATTTATTGAAATTTGCTGGAGGCCTGATGAATGTCAAGCTGGATTCTGGGGGTGGGGAGGGAGAGACAAAAACATCAGTCAACATGACAGACAGATATCTCCTCTCCTTGTAGAATCAGCTGGAATCACAGGTGCATGCTGCCATGTACAGCTTCTTAAAGGCCTGGGAGAGATTCAAATGCAGGATTTGATGCTTCCCTAGCGAGCATTTTAATGACCGAGAGACAGCTCTTAGCAAAGAGTCTTCTGTGGTAGAAGTTCAAGCATTTGTCTGCCTACTCAAGTTGAACATATGCCAACCTAAAGACCATAGTACATTCAGAAAAGAATTTCCATTATTTATAATCAACAGTAGGCTTGGCCATGCACATACAAATAGAGCATTTAACAGTAACACTTAAAAGAAACCTATAGGGCAGGAGGAACAAAAGAGAGAAGATTTCATACGTTCATCTCCTGCTGTGATAAAATGCTCAAATCAGGCATTGTTTTTCTTTAGAACGTCTGGGCTGCACAATTATTCATTGTTCTTATATATTAGACAAACTAATGCTGTGATATAATGTGTTGAATAAAATATATTAAATTGTCTATTTGGACAAAAATACTCCTTTCTTATTTGTCTAAATTTTTAATAATTGTGTGCTAGACATTGCATATATTTGAATGCAGTAAATTTCCCCTCTTCCAATGTCTTATTACTGTCATTTCACACATTGTGAAACAAGCAACAGAGAAGGATGGGACATGTTCTATTGTCCTATGTAGAAAAATATCCAAGTGCATTTTTGTTATGATCCATTTGGATTCAGCAAACAGTGCTCTCCATAAATTTTGAATGTTAGGATATATAAATATGTAATATATAAGCATGAATACTGCATGATTTATGTGAGTATATTTGATGCCATTCATGAGCCAGAAAAAGGAGGGGAAGAGAAAAGGAGACAAATGTGATGTTAGTGACATTAGTGACACAAGAGAAGCAGCTTCAGCTGGTCTTGCCATCAACCAAGAAGTTTAGATATGTGTATGTGGTATCGCCTGGCCAGGAAGCAAGACATTTAAGAACATGTATCAATGTCTAGGAAGATATCTCACAGTAAATGAGAACTCTTAACACTCATGGGTTCTACAGTAACCAACCCACTGTATTGAGAAAACGATTAAGTATGCTCAGCAATTTATGTTTCTGAGAGAATGGTATGGAGTGCTAGAGTAAACCTGAGAGGTAGTTACACAGAAACTATCAGGGTCTTCTATGCTATTTCTAATATATACTTACAACTCCAAATAGAATTCCAGATCTCCTCTGCAGCAAGTAGAGCCATACTTCTCCATCTTATCTATAAATATGTCTATATTGCCAACTACTCTTAAGCTCTACCTCGTCACTTCATCAATTTGGCACAAAGTAGTCTTTTGTCCTACCTCTCTGCTGACATTTGATCAGTATAGAACTGAGGAACTTTCTTTAATCTAAGTGTTCAAAATACTGGGTGAATACCCCTGGTTACTCCTCTACATGCTAAATTAAACTACCCCATGCTTAGTTAGATGGCTAAGATCAGCTAAATTACTCAGCTACAGATATAGGTCAGGACCACCTGCCAAAGATGGGACTGACCCAAGTGGGATGAATCATTCTTTACCAACTAGTAATCAACACAACTCTCCACAGACATGCCCATAAGCAGATATGGTCTGAGCAATCCCTCAATTGATATTCCTTTCTCTGGAGATTCTAGGTTGTGTCTAGCTGACATTTACGGCCAACTAGAACAATTTATATAGGAGAAAAATTAAAGTAGGTAAAGATTATCTATTAATGTTTATTCACATTATCATCTTAGTGTCATCTCTTCCTGAATGGAAGCTTCATTCTCATCTCCCAGGTATTAGCAGAAGGGAAGATGCTTCATGCAAAACACTTATGCTATGGATTTAGGCAAGGTGCTGATGAGGGAGTGCTTTCAGTTTATGCTTTTATTTTGCTGCTTTCAACACAAAATATTCATTGTGATAAAGCATCAAAATTTGAAGGTTCCCATTCTGGACCTCTTCAAACCAACGAATGAAAGCTACTTCTAAGAGTGAAACATGGTAGATTTTGAATGTTTAGACCCATGCTTAAGGCATATACTGAAAGGAAGTAATTTTTAAAATTCTTTTCCGTTGTTTGACCTTCAAAAATAAAATGTACACTATTTGATATAAAAAATTATCTTGGTAATATTTGTTTTGTATATCATCCAGGACAATGTAGCACACAAAAATTAATTGTCTTATTGCCAAAGATGTGGGAATAACATTCATGGTATTATATGAGAATAGGAGTCAAGCTGAAATGTTAATATGATAAATAATTCTTGGGAGTCAATCGATCAGAAGCAAAATTGTCTATATATTTTATTCAAGGAGCTGAATCAATACAGCAGTCATTTGGGTAATTTAAAACCACAGACAAATATTATTATCATTATTATTATTATTACTACTAGTAGTAGTAGTAGTAGTAGTAGTAGTAGTAGTAGAAGTAGTATTGCTGTTCTTATACACCAGGCTTGCATAGGAAACACAAAGTAACAGCATATGAAACCTCCCAGTTATTAAATGCCAACGAGCAGGATGTACACCAAATAAAATGTGCTTATGGGTTGAATTTTTCAGTGTTTTAGAGTCTCAGTGACCAGAAGAGTAAAAACTTAAAAAAACTACAATGTGTTATGAAATTGTTGAAGTGAACAAAGTGAGTCAAACTGAACATTTCTGCCTTCATTAATTTTTGTTTTTCGTTTTTGTTTTGTTTTGTTTTGCTTTGTTTTGTTTAGTTTTTTTGTTTTCATCTTAGTTCCATGCTCAGGCATTTAGTCTAGGCTTCTGCAAGCAATGTGTATTTTTGACACAGATTTTTACCTGCTGGAAGATTACTATTCAGAAGAAACTAAGTTAAAAGTAAATCAGCCACATAGAAAGTTCAATTGTGTATTGTTATTTTTGTAGCAAGATTATATATATTCTTCCAGCATGGCCCTAGCAACCCTTGGTTATACGTTCTTCACATTAATGAGTTTGCCTTTGGGGCTTTCAAAATTATATTATCTAAACACCCAAATAAATGGCATACAGAAAAAGTATTGTTATGTTACAGTATAAACTTCAACATAAAATGAATGATGAACACAACTAGTGAGACAGCCATGCCCACATATAAATCATCTTTTTTAATGGTTTTACAATTATATACAATCTGTGGCTTAGATATTTGTATCTATTAAAATTCTTGTTTTTAAATTTAATAAGCAACAGGGACATCAAAGAAAGGGTTTTAAGAGATGGTGAAGTTTAGAGTATAGTGCTTTCATAAATGACAATGGTATACTCGAGAAGAATTACAACAGAGAGGTATGCTCCTTCTACCACCTTGTAATCTAGCCAGAAACACCATCTATAGAACAAAGGGTAAAAGTTCCAGACATTAAGTTTGTCTATATCTTGATTTTGGACCACTCAGCCTACAAATTTTGAAAGGGAAAGTTCTATATTCATTTTCTATTTGAAGTCCAAATCTATTGCTCATTCCTCTCTAGTGTGACTTCAAGCATGTCCTGTTCCTCGTATGTACACCATGTTTCTGCAGAGAGCTTTATAGTTCACTTTATCTCTAGTCACAGGTCACCTTATGTGTGAGCCTTCACTTAAAACAATGCTAGATTAATTTCACCCCTGAGTTTGATTATTTCCTGCCGTCTACTCCTCTTGGGTGAATTTGCTTCCTTTTTTTCTAGAGCTTTTAGATGTGTTGTCAAGCTGCTAGTATGTGCTCTCTCCTGTTTCTTTTTGGAGGTACTCAGAGCTATGAGTTTCCCTCTTAGAAATGCTTTCATTGTGTCCCAAAGGTTTGGGTACGTTGTGGCTTCATTTTCATTAAACTCTAAAAAGTCTTTAAATTCTTTCTTTATTCCTTCCTTGACCAAGCTATCATTGAGAAGAGTGTTGTTCAGTTTCCACGTGAATGTTGGCTTTCCATTATTTATGTTGTTATTGAAGATCAGTCTTAGGCTACATGGGACAATTTCAATATTTTTGTATCTGTTGAGGCCTATTTTGTGACCAATTATATGGTCAATTTTGGAGAAGGTCCCGTGAGGTGCTGAGAAGAAGGTATATCCTTTTGTTTTAGGATAAAATATTCTGTAGATATCTGTCAGGTCCATTTGTTTCATAACTTCTGTTAGTTTCACTGTGTCCCTGTTTAGTTTCTGTTTCCACGATCTGTCCATTGATGAAAGTGGTGTGTTGAAGTCTCCCACTATTATTTTGTGAGGTGCAATGTGTGCTTTGAGCTTTACTAAAGTGTCTTTAATGAATGTGGCTGCCCTTGCATTTGGAGCGTAGATATTCAGAATTGAGAGTTCCTCTTGGAGGATTTTACCTTTGATGAGTATGAAGTGTCCCTCCTTGTCTTTTTTGATAACTTTGGGTTGGATGTCGATTTTATCCGATATTAGAATGGCTACTCCAGCCTGTTTCTTCAGACCATTTGCTTGGAAAATTGTTTTCCAGCCTTTCACTCTGAGGTAGTGTCTGTCTTTTTCCCTGAGATGGGTTTCCTGTAAGCAGCAGAATGTTGGGTCCTGTTTGTGTAGCCAGTCTGTTAGTCTATGTCTTTTTATTGGGGAATTGAGTCCATTGATATTAAGAGATAAAGTTTGGAGCTGAGATAAAAAGATGGACCATGTAGAGACTGCCATATCCGGGGATCCATCCCATAATCAGCTTCCAAATGCTGACACCATTGCATACACTAGCAAGATTATGCTGAAAGGACCCTGATATAGCTGTCTCTTGTCAGAGTATGCCTGGGCCTAGCAAACATAGAAGTGGATGCTCACAGTCGGCTATTGGATGGATCACATGGTCCCCAATGAAGGAGCTAGAGAAAGTACCCAAGAAGCTAAAGGGATCTGCAACCCTATAGGTGGAACAACATTATGAACTAACCAGTACCCCGGAGCTCTTGACTCTAGCTGCATATGTATCAAAAGATGGCCTAAGTGGCCATCACTGGAAAGAGAGGCCTATTGGACATGCAAACTTTATATGCCCCAGTACAGGAGAACGCCAGGGCCAAAAAGGGGGAGTGGGTGGGTAGGGGAGTGGGGGTGGGTGGCTATGGGGGACTTTTGGTATAGCATTGGAAATATAAATGAGCTAAATACCTAATAAAAAATGGAAAAAAAATGTTAAAAAAAAACAATGCTAGATCTACAGAGATAGTGAGATAGAATATTTGTTACACAAGTATGAGTACCTGAGATATAGCCCCAATTCCCCCATAACTAAATCCAGGTCTAATCATATATTCAGCTGTAACCCCACAAATGTGTAAAAGATAGGGAAAAAATTAAAGATTGTTGGCTGTCAGTCTAGGTCCAGGTTCAATGAGAGTCTCAGGGAAAGAAAGTGAAACATGATAGGGCAGGATACTCCATGTGATCTTCTGGTCTACATACATACACACACACACACACACACACACACACACACACACACACACACAGACAACTCTAATCCTCCCCACACCTAATTTATCCCATTTACCTACTTTTTCCCTCACAGATTTTTCATTACCTGGCATTCAAGTAAGCTCCATACGAATTCTGGCACTTATTGGATATTCATTTAATATTTATTGAATTAACTAGTTGACTAATTTAGTAACAAACAGTGCAATATAGTTGAGGTTGATTAACTATCCAGTTTTAATATAATGTATGGTTAGGAAAGAAACGGGCTACAAAATCACCATCAAAATTCAAGTATGGCTTCCATGAATACCAGGTCTTCTGGCTTATGCCTCCTGAACTTTGAACTCCTGTGCCGAAATTTTCTTATTTTGCCCTGCAAACAGCAGTCTAGTGACAATGATTTCACATTTATGTCACATATGAAATGTTTTTTTGTTCTCCAAAGTTGCAATTTGAGGGCCTGAGAAAATGGCTGACTCAGTAGAATATCTGAATATAAGCATGAGGATGTGTGATAGATTCATACAGCTATGTGAAAAGTTGGTCCCCTTCCCCAGAAGTAGGAGGTGGACATGTGGGAGAGTAGATAGCTTTTATTCATGAATCAGTAAGTTAGCCAGCCAGCCAGAGCCAAACATACAAACACACAAATGCAGACACACACACACACACACACACACACACACACACACACACACACAAACACACACATATATACACGGAGACAGAGACAGTGACAAATAGAGGCAGAAACAGAGAGAGACAGAGAGACAGAAAGACAGACAGACACAAAGACTCACAAATACAAACACACAGATACAAAGAGACACAAACATAAGTACACACACCAACTACAGATACAAACACTCATAGATACAAAAACATTGATGCACAGAGTCAGAAAGAGAGAGAGAGAGAGAGAGAGAGAGAGAGAGAGAGAGAGAGAGAGAGAGAGAGAGAGAGAGAAAGTCACAAAGAGAGAGACAGATATGAGGGAGAGAGGCATAGGGAAAAACAGAAAGACTGAAAGATAGACACACAGAGACACACAGAAAGAGACAGAATAGACACACATAGAGACAGAAATAAATGAAGATACAGATAGACAGAGACATAAAGAAACAGAGAAATAAACACAGACAGAAAGATACAGAGAAGAGAAAGAGAGAGAGGGTAGGGAGGAAGGGCTAAAATGGAGGGAGGCAAACATGCATACTCTAACTGTGTTCATCTTCTGGGACATAATTCCCCTGGAAAGCTGTATGGACATCTTTAGTTTAAAAGCTGGGGAGCTTTCTTTCTACTAATCTCCAGTTTGTATATTTATCACAGACAATGGTATGCAGGTATGAATATGAAACTGCATAGCTTGCTTTCCATGGAGCAAAACAGAAAGCTGTGGGTAAATGGAAATTACCATCCACCACACAGTCTACTTATTCAGCTATGAGTGTATATTTCCTGCAGACTCTGTTGCTTTCATTAGTCCCTAACTTTGTTTCCTCATGCCTCACTCATAACTATATCCTTCTTCCATCAGGCAGATTATTCTGGATCTTAAAAAGGACACCCATCTTGGAATTCTGAGCAACGAAGAAAAATGGAAAATGTTAAGTTGGATGATAATGCCATGGCAAGCAGGCTCAGATTTCTCTTGCCCTTAAACCCATGAGCATGGGAGGGAGGGATTGAAAGAACGAATGATAGTGCTTTGATTATTTTAATGAGAATGAGCCTCATGAGCTCAGATATTTGAATGTTTTCTTTCAAGTTGGTGAACTGTTTTAGAAGGTATTAAAAGAATATATGATTTTGTAGAGTATGTATGGACTTGTTGGAGGAAGCATGTCACTAGGATTGGGTCTTGGATTTCAAAAACTCATACCAGGATGTGTCTTTCTGCCTCCATGTTTTGGATAAAATGTAAGTTTTCTGCCAGAGCATGAGTGCCATATCTGCTTCCATGCTCCCATGACTCCTCACACAATGATCATGGACAAACCTATTAAAGTCTTAGCAAGCCTCCAGTTAGGGTTTGTGTTTTTTTTTCCATTTGTTTTTTATTTGTTTGTTTGTTTTTTGTTTGTTTGTTTGTTTTGTGAAGCCAATAGATTTTCTTTTCTTTTTTTTTTTTTTTTTTTTTTTTGGTTCTTTGACAATTTTCTTTTATTTTTATCTCTGCAACTGTTTTTTTCTTTTTTTCCTATTTTATTAGATATTTCCTTCATTTACAGTTCAAATGCTATCCCCAAAGCCCCCTATATCCTTCCCCCACCCTGCTCCCCAATCCACCCCCTCCTGCTTCCTGGCCCTATAGCCTTCCTTGGAAGTGGTATCTCTTCAGCAATAGAACAGTAACCAAGACAGAACTTCAACAACAGTCTATTCATTTTTCTAAACTGAAAACCATCTGAGTGTTGGTAATGTGCAATGACTACTGTCCTTAATCAGATCTCAAAAGAAAACCACTGTGAAGTGACACTAGGGAGCCTCCAGTGATCCCTGTTTTTTCTCTTTCAAGAGTATGAAGAAGGTGGTTAGGCACCAATGTTCTTTTTTTTTTTCAATTTTTATTAGGTATTTAGCTCATTTACATTTCCAATGCTATACCAAAAGTCCCCCATACCCACCCACCCCCACTCCCCTACCCACCCACTCCCCCTTTTTGGCCCTGGCGTTCCCCTGTACTGGGGCATATAAAGTTTGCTTGTCCAATGGGCCTCTCTTTCCAATGATGGCCGACTAGGCCATCTTTTGATACATATGCAGCTAGAGTCAAGAGCTCCGGGGTACTGGTTAGTTCATAATGTTGTTCCACCTATAGGGTTGCAGTTCCCTTTAGCTCCTTGGGTACTTTCTCTAGCTCCTCCATTGGGAGCCCTGTGATCCATCCATTAGCTGACTGTGAGCATCCACTTCTGTGTTTGCTAGGCCCCGGCATAGTCTCACAAGAGACAGCTACATCTGGGTCCTTTCGATAAAATCTTGCTAGTATATGCAATGGTGTCAGCGTTTGGATGCTGATTATGGGGTGGATCCCTGGATATGGCAGTCTCTACATGGTCCATCCTTTCATCTCAGCTCCAAACTTTGTCTTTGTAACTCCTTCCATGGGTGTTTTGTTCCCAATTCTAAGGAGGGGCATAGTATCCACACTTCAGTCTTCATTCTTCTTGAGTTTCATGTGTTTAGCAAATTGTATCTTATATCTTGGGTATCCTAGGATTGGGGCTAATATCCACTCATCAGTGAGTACATATTGTGTGAGTTCCTTTGTGAATGTGTTACCTCACTCAGGATGATGCCCTCCAGGTCTATCCATTTGGCTAGGAATTTCATAAATTCATTCTTTTTAATAGCTGAGTAGTACTCCATTGTGTAGATGTACCACATTTTCTGTATCCATTCCTCTGTGGAGGGGCATCTGGGTTCTTTCCAGCTTCTGGCTATTATAAATAAGGCTGCTATGAACATAGTGGAGCATGTGTCCTTCTTACCAGTTGGGGCATCTTCTGGATATATGCCCAGGAGAGGTATTGCTGGATCCTCCGGTAGTACTATGTCCAATTTTCTGAGGAACCGCCAGACTGATTTCCAGAGTGGTTGTACAAGCCTGCAATCCCAATGTTCTTTTTAACCACATAGCTATTGAGAAGAGATAGAACATTTAGACCCCTTTTTCATTCCTGTGGCATTTAGACTTTCCAACTAAGTAGAAATGTAAAAGTACAGACTTTAGCTGTACATAAGGATCAGGAAGCAAGTTGCAATCCAAAACCTATGTAAGAGTAGGTGGGTGTGGTAGCTCATGTACAATCTGATACTCTGTAAGAAGCATAGACAGGAATTCTCCAGAGCAAATATGCTATCTAGACTGACTGAATCGGTGACCTCTGGGTTCAACTGAGAGACCTTAACTAAGTAAATGTGGAAAACTATGGAGGAAGTCACCAGACATCAACTTCTGACCCCTTATGCATATGCTCACATGTGCAAACATATATACACATATTTGTGCCTATACATATGCATATAATATATGTTCACACACAATCACATGAATACACAAGATAGAATCAGTTGTGTTCAGTCTTTTGACATACTGCAACACTATATTGTCATCTGAAATGTTTACACTCAATCATTCCAAAATTAGTTACTAAATAGAGTTGCACAGATAGTCTCACAGTATTTGGAGTAAGTTTACAATTTTGTGCCAGGCCATATTCATAAAGATCTTGAGCCACATGCAGTCACATAAATCTCAGGGAATCTCAGGGTAAACAAAGTCTTGAGTAATATTTATTAATGTGTCAACCCATGATCATAAATCCTGATAGGTAAATAGTCAGAGTCAGTAAGTCTGGCTAGTGCATTATTTTCAACTACAATAGTCCCTTACTAGCAGTGTTTTGTCTTTCTAGTGTCAGTAATCTGTGGTCAAACATAATAAGTATATTAAGTGGATGTTCCAGAAATAATCAATTCAGAAGTTTGAAATCACACAGTTAAAATATGATAAAATATGTTTATTGCCAATAGCATTATGCCTGTAAGTTACTTGGTAGCCAGCTCAGTTTCTACTGAATTAAACTGGGTTTGGGAGTGTCTGATAATGTTGAAACAAACTCATTTAATACGTAAAATTACCATAGTGACTTTTTCAGGAATGGTGGAAATACAGAAATATGCAGTTTAACACATAATGAAACAATTGACTGGATACTGGTTATCATATCCTTAGAAACCACAAGTGTTCACAGAGACTTTATACATAGCTCAGGTGAGCAGGAACATCAGATCCTAGCAGCAAAGAAACACCAATAAAGAAAAAACAGTAGCAAAGTTTCAGCTGGTAAAATGTTTAACACACAAGCATGAAGATTAAGTCCCAAGAACCCATGTAAAATTCTGAGTAAAATGGCAGAAGTGTTTGG